>NC_057812.1:684406567-684554272 GCF_018294505.1 Triticum aestivum | reverse complement strand
CGTCAGGTCGCTGTCATAGAAATCAGCGCCGTTGAAATCAGCGCCGTCAGGGCTGTCGGGCCGCATGCGCGCTGCCGCCTCACCCGGTGGCGGCCGGGCCCGCGCCTCGCTTCCCGTGAAGATGCTGCTGTCGGCCTGGGCGCGGCATGGGCAGCAGCGGCCGCCTCAGCCAGTGGCGGCGTGGCCCACCTGGCCTCACCCGTTCCGTTGCACTGTGCCGAATCCGTTGTGCACCGCGCGGCCGCCTCCTGCGGTGGCGGCGGGGCCCGCCGCCTCCTGGTGTGGCGGCAGGTGCCACGTGTCGCCTGCCGCACCTGCCGCCACTAGTCAGGGGGTCCTTTTTGACGTTTTTATCTGCAGATAGTCCTTTTTGACAATAGCGTTCGGCAGGGGGTCCTTTTGGACAAAAAATCCTGGGATTCTGGGCTGAAAAAGGAGCAAATATTAGAGACCTATTCTGCGCAGCTCCAAAAGTCCTGAAACTTCACGGAAGCTATTTCCAGAATATATAAAAAATACTGAACGCAAGAAGTTCCAGAGGGGGGGCACACCCTGGCCACGAGGGTGGGGGGCTCGCCATACCCCCTGGACGCGTCCCCCTGCCTCGTGGGCCCCATGGTGGCCCTCCGATGCTCATCTTCTGCTATATGGAGTCTTTCGTTGAGGAAAAAAATCATAAGCAAGCTTTCAGGACGAGACTTCGCCGCCACGAGGCGAAACCTTGGCGGAACCAATCTAGGGCTCCGGCGGAGCTGTTCTGCCGGGGACACTTTTCTCCGGGAGGGGGAAATCATCACCATCGTCATCATCAATGATCCTCTCATTAGGAGGGGGTCAATCTCCATCAACATCTTCACCAGCACCATCTCATCTCAAACCCTAGTTCATCTCTTGTATCCAATCTTTGTATCCAAACCTTGGTACCTGTGGGTTGCTAGTAGTGTTGATTACTCCTTGTAGTTGATGCTAGTTGGTTTACTTGGTGGAAGATCATATGTTCAGATCCATTATGCATATTAATACCCCTTTGATTATGAATATGAATATGCTTTGTGAGTAGTTACGTTTGTTCCTGAGGACATGAGAGAAGTTTTGCTATTAGTAGTCATGTGAATTTGGTATTCGTTCGATATTTTGATGAGATGTATGTTGTCATCCCTCTAGTGGTGTCATGTGAACGTCGACTACATGACACTTCACCATTGTTTGGGCCTAGAGGAAGGCATTGGGAAGTATTAAGTAGATGATGGGTTGCTACAGTGACAAAAACTTAAACCCTAGTTTATGCGTTGCTTCGTAAGGGGCTGATTTGGATCCATATGTTTCATGTTATGGTTAGGTTTACCTTAATACTTCTATTGTAGTTGCGGATGCTTACAATGAGGGTTAATCATAAGTGGGATGCTTGTCCAAGTAAGGACAACACCCAAGCACCGGTCCACCCACATATCAAATTATCAAGTACCGAACGCGAATCATATGATCGTGATGAAAACTAGCTTGATGATAATTCCCATGTGTCCTCGGGAGCTCTTTACTTCATATAAGAGTTTGTCCAGACTTGTCCTTTGCTATAAAAAGGATTGGACCATCTTGCTGCACCTTATTTACTTTTACTACTTGCTACTCGTTACAAATTATCTTATCACAAAACTATCTGTTACCGATAATTTCAGTGCTTGCAGAGAATACCTTACTGAAAACTACTTATCATTTTCTTCTGCTCCTCGTTGGGTTCGACACTCTTACTTATCGAAAAGACTAAGATAGATTCCCTACACTTGTGGGTCATCAAAGACACACCTCTACACGTCCTCTGAGGACGTGAGACGCACCGTTGGAATGGGGCTAGACGGGAAGAATATTATTCCATCTTCAGGGATCCACCGTCGCCTCACCTTTCTGAGTAGGACACAAATCCTAAACAGACTAAAAAACATCTAAAAACAAAGTATGAGCCCTTCGCCTGGCCAGGATCCATTGCATCTCCATGGCCTTAAGCCACAGGAGACAAGGCAGGATCGGCGGCGGGCGCCGACGGCAGACGAGAAAACCCTAAACCCCGAGAGACTTTCTTTCTTAATATAGTGAATTTTAGAGAACCCTAACTGAAGGAAATATGCCCTAGAGGCAATAATAAAGTTATTATTTATTTCCTTATATCATGATAAATGTTTATTATTCATGCTAGAATTGTATTAACCGGAAACATAATACATGTGTGAATACATAGACAAACAGAGTGTCACTAGTATGCCTCTACTAGACTAGCTCGTTAATCAAAGATGGTTATATTTCCTAACCATGAACAAAGAGTTATTATTTGATTAACGGGATCACATCATTAGGTGAATGATCTGATTGACATGACCCATTCCATTAGCTTAGCACCTGATCGTTTAGCATGTTGCTATTGCTTTCTTCATGACTTATACATGTTCCTATGACTATGAGATTATGCAACTCCCGTTTGCCGAAGGAACACTTTGTGTGCTACCAAACGTCACAACGTAAATGGGTGATTATAAAGGTGCTCTACAAGTGTCTCCAAAGGTACATGTTGGGTTGGCGTATTTCGAGATTAGGATTTGTCACTCCGATTGTCGGAGAGGTATCTCTGGGCCCTCTCGGTAATGCACATCACATAAGCCTTGCAAGCATTGCAACTAATGAGTTAGTTGCGAGATGATGTATTACGGAATGAGTAAAGAGACTTGCCGGTAACGAGATTGAACTAGGTATTGAGATACCGACGATCGAATCTCGGGCAAGTAACATACCGATGACAAAGGGAACAACTATGTTGTTATGCGGTCTGACCGATAAAAGATCTTCGTAGTAGGAGCCAATATGAGCATCCAGGTTCCGCTATTGGTTATTGACCGGAGACGTGTCTTGGTCATGTCTACATTGTTCTCGAACCCGTAGGGTCCGCACGCTTAAGGTTTCGATGACAGTTATATTATGAGTTTATGAGATTTGATGTACTGAAGTTAGTTCGGAGTCCCGGATGTGATCACGGACATGACGAGGAGTCTCGAAATGGTCGAGACATAAAGATTGATATATTGTACGGCTATATTCGGACACCGGAAGTGTTCCGGGTGATTTTGGAGAAAACCGGAGAGCCGGAGGGTTACCGGAACCCCCCCCCCCAGAGAAGTAATGGGCCATATGGGCCTTAGTGGAGAGAGAGAGGGGCAGCCAAAGGTGGGCCGCGCGCCTCCTCCCCCTGGTCCGAATTGGACTAAGAGAGGGGGGGCGGCACCCCCTTTCCCTCTCCCTCCCCACTTCTTTCCCCCTCCTAGTAGGAGTCCTACTCCTACTAGGAGGAGGACTCCTCCTTGGCACGCCATAGAGGGCCGGCCGGCCTCCTCCCCTTGATCCTTTATATACGGGGGCAGGGGGCACCCCTTGACACACAAGTTGATCCACGTGATCATATTCTTAGCCGTGTGCGGTGCCCCCTTCCACCATAGTCCTCGATAATATTGTAGCGGTGCTTAGGCGAAGCCCTGCGACGGTAGTACATCAAGATTGTCACCACGCCGTCGTGCTGACGGAACTCTTCCCCGACACTTTGTTGGATCGGAGTCCGGGGATCGTCATCGAGCTGAACGTGTGCTAGAATTCGGAGGTGCCGTAGTTTCGGTGCTTGATCGGTCGGGCCGTGAAGACGTACGACTACATCTACCAAACGCTTCTGTTGTCGATCTACAAGGGTACGTAGATCAGACTCTCCCCCTCTCGTTGCTATGCATCACCATGATCTTGCGTGTGCGTAGGAATTTTTTTGAAATTACTACGTTCCCCAACAGTGGCATCCGAGCCTAGGTTTTATATGTTGATGTTATATGCACGAGTAGAACACAAGTGAGTTGTGGGCGATATAAGTCATACTGCTTACCAGCATGTCATACTTTGGTTCGGCGGTATTGTTGGACGAAGCGGCCCGGACCAACATTACGCGTACGCTTACGCGAGACCGGTTCTCCCGACGTGCTTTGCACATAGGTGGCTTGCGGGTGACAGTTTCTCCAACTTTAGTTGAACCGAGTGTGGCTACGCCCGGTCCTTGCGAAGGTTAAAACAGCACCAACTTGACAAACTATCGTTGTGGTTTTGATGCGTAGGTAAGATTGGTTCTTGCTTAAGCCCGTAGCAGCCACGTAAAACTTGCAACAACAAAGTAGAGGACGTCTAACTTGTTTTTGTAGGGCATGTTGTGATGTGATATGGTCAAGGCATGATGTTAAATTTTATTTTATGAGATGATCATGTTTTGTAACCGAGTTATCGGCAACTGGCAGGAGCCATATGGTTGTCGCTTTATTGTATGCAATGCAATCGCGCTGTAATGCTTTACTTTATCACTAAGCGGTAGCGATAGTCGTGGAAGCATAAGATTGGCGAGACGACAACGATGCTACGATGGAGATCAAGGTGTCGCACCGGTGACGATGGTGATCACGACGGTGCTTCGAAGATGGAGATCACAAGCACAAGATGATGATGGTCATATCATATCACTTATATTGATTGCATGTGATGTTTATCTTTTATGCATCTTATCTTGCTTTGATTGATGGTAGCATTATAAGACGATCTCTCACTAATTATCAAGAAGTGTTCTCCCTGAGTATGCACCGTTGCGAAAGTTCTTCGTGCTGAGACACCACGTGATGATCAGGTGTGATAGGCTCTACGTTCAAATACAACGGGTGCAAAACAGTTGCACATGCAGAATACTCAGGTTATACTTGACGAGCCAAGCATATACAGATATGGCCTCGGAACACGGAGACCGAAAGGTCGAGCGTGAATCATATGGTAGATATGATCAACATAGTGATGTTCACCAATGAAACTACTCCATCTCACGTGATGATCGAACATGGTTTAGTTGATTTGGATCACGTAATCACTTAGAGGATTAGAGGGATGTCTATCTAAGTGGGAGTTCTTTAAGTAAATTAATTGAACCTAAATTTATCATGAAACTTAGTACCTGATAGTATCTTGCTTGTTTATGCTTGATTGTAGATAGATGGCTCGTGCTGTTGTTCCGTTGAATTTTAATGCGTTCCTTGAGAAAGCAAAGTTGAAAGATGATGGTAGCAATTACACAGACTGGGTCCGTAACTTGAGGATTATCCTCATTGCTGCATAGAAGAATTACGTCCTGGAAGCACCGCTGGGTGCCAGGCCTGCTGCTGGAGCAACACCAGATGTTATGAACGTCTGGCAGAGCAAAGCTGATGACTACTCGATAGTTCAGTGTGCCATGCTTTACGGCTTAGAATCGGGACTTCAACGACGTTTTGAACGTCATGGAGCATATGAGATGTTCCAGGAGTTGAAGTTAATATTTCAAGCAAATGCCCGGATTGAGAGATATGAAGTCTCCAATAAATTCTATAGCTGCAAGATGGAGGAGAACAGTTCTGTCAGTGAGCATATACTCAAAATGTCTGGGTATAATAATCACTTGATTCAATTGGGAGTTAATCTTCCAGATGATTGCGTCATTGGCAGAATTCTCCAATCACTGCCACCAAGCTACAAGAGCTTCGTGATGAACTATAATATGCAAGGGATGAATAAGACTATTCCCGAGCTCTTCGCAATGCTGAAAGCTGCGGAGGTAGAAATCAAGAAGGAGCATCAAGTGTTGATGGTCAACAAGACCACTAGTTTCAAGAAAAAGGGCAAAGGGAAGAAGAAGGGGAACTTCAAAAAGAACAGCAAGCAAGTTGCTACTCAAGAGAAGAAACCCAAACCTGGACCTAAGCCTAAAACTGAGTGCTTCTACTGCAAGCAGACTGGTCACTGGAAGCGGAACTGCCCCAAGTATTTGGCGGATAAGAAGGATGGCAAGGTGAACAAAGGTATATGTGATATACATGTTATTGATGTGTACCTTACTAATGCTCGCAGTAGCACCTGGGTATTTGATACTGGTTATGTTGCTAATATTTGCAACTCGAAACAGGGACTACGGATTAAGCGAAGATTGGCTAAGGACGAGGTGACGATGCGCGCGGGAAACGGTTCCAAAGTCGATGTGATCGTAGTCGGCACGCTACCTCTACATCTGAAGGAAATATGCCCTAGAGGCAATAATAAAGTTATTATTTATCTCCTTATTTCATGATAAATGTTTATTATTCATGCTAGAATTGTATTAACCGGAAACATAATACATGTGTGAATACATAGACAAACAGAGTGTCACTAGTATGCCTCTACTTGACTAGCTCGTTAATCAAAGATGGTTATGTTTCCTAACCATGGACAAAGAGTTGTTATTTGATTAACGGGATCACATCATTAGGTGAATGATCTGATTGACATGACCCATTCCATTAGCTTAGCACCCGATCGTTTAGTATGTTGCTATTGCTTTCTTCATGACTTATACATGTTCCTATGACTATGAGATTATGCAACTCCCGTTTGCCGGAGGAACACTTTGTGTGCTACCAAACGTCACAACGTAACTGTGTGATTATAAAGGAGCATTATAGGTGTCTCCAAAGGTACATGTTGGATTGGCGTATTTCGAGACTAGGATTTGTCACTCCGATTGTCGGAGAGATATCTCTGGGCCCTCTCGATAATACACATCACATAAGCCTTGCAAGCATTGTAACTAAGATGTTAGTTATGAGATGATGTATTACGGAACGAGTAAAGAGACTTGCCGGTAACGAGATTGAACTAGGTATTGGATATCGACGATCGAATCTCGGTCAAGTAACATACCGATGACAAAGGGAACAACGTATGTTGTTATGCGGTCTGACCGATAAAGATCTTCGTAGAATATGTAGGAGCCAATATGGGCATCCAGGTCCCGCTATTGGTTATTGACCGAAGACGTGTCTCGGTCATGTCTACATTGTTCTCGAACCCGTAGGGTCCGCACGCTTAAGGTTACGATGACAGTTATATTATGAGTTTATGCATTTTGATGTACCGAAGGTTGTTCGGAGTCCCGGATGTGATCACGGACATGACGAGGAGTCTCGAAATGCTCGAGACATAAAGATTGATATATTGGAAGCCTATGTTTGGATATCGAAAGTGTTCCGGGTGAAATCGGGATTTTACCGGAGTACCGGGAAGGTTAGCGGAACCCCCCGGGAGCTAAATGGGCCATGATGGGCCTTACTGGAAAAGAGAAGAGGCAGCCCTACATGGGCTGTGCGCCTCCCCCTTCCCCTAGTCCTATTAGGACTAGGAGAGGTGGCCGGCCCCCCTCTCTCTTTTCCCCTCCGCAAATCCTATTCCAACTAGGACTCTCCTGGCGCGCCCCTTGTGGCCGGCCAGCCTCCCCCTTTGGTCCTTTATATACTGAGGTAGAGGCACCCTAGAACACACAAGTTGATCCACGTGATCTATTCCTTAGGCGTGTGCGGTGCCCCCAGCCACCATAATCCTCGATAATACTGTAGCGGAGTTTAGGCGTAGCCTTGCTGCTGTAGTACTTCAAGATCGTCACCACGCCATCGTGCTGACGGAACTCTTCTCCGACACTTTGCTGGATCGGAGTCCGGGGATCGTCATCGAGCTGAACGTGTGCTCGAACTCGGAGGTGTCGTAGTTTCGGTGCTTGAACGGTTGGATCGTGAAGACGTACGACTACTTCCTCTATGTTGCGTCAACGCTTCCGCAGTCGGTCTGCGTGGGTACATAGACAACACTCTCCCCTCTCGTTGCTATGCATCACATGATCTTGCGTGTGCGTAGGAATTTTTTTGAAATTACTACGTTCCCCAACAGTGGCATCCGAGCCTAGGTTTTATATGTTGATGTTATATGCACGAGTAGAACACAAGTGAGTTGTGGGCGATATAAGTCATACTGCTTACCAGCATGTCATACTTTGGTTCGACGGTATTGTTGGACGAAGCGGCCCGGACCGACATTACGCGTACGCTTACGCGAGACCGGTTCTCCCGACGTGCTTTGCACATAGGTGGCTTGCGGGTGACAGTTTCTCCAACTTTAGTTGAACCGAGTGTGGCTACGCCCGGTCCTTGCGAAGGTTAAAACAGCACCAACTTGACAAACTATCGTTGTGGTTTTGATGCATAGGTAAGAACGGTTCTTGCTAAGCCCAGTAGCAGCCACGTAAAACTTGCAACAACAAAGTAGAGGACGTCTAACTTGTTTTTGCAGGGCATGTTGTGATGTGATATGGTCAAGACGTGATGAGATATAAGTTGTTGTATGAGAGGATCATGTTTTGTTGAAGTTATCGGCAACTGGCAGAAGCCTTACGATTGTCTCATTATTGCATAAGATGCAAGCGCCAAATAATTGCTTTACTTTATCGCTATATGATAGCAATAGTTGCAAGAGCAATAGTTGGCGAGACGACCACGTGACGACACATTGATATAGATCAAGATGATGGAGATCATGGTGTCATGCCGGTGACAATAGAGATCATGACGGTACTTTGGAGATGGAGATCAAAAGCGCAAGATGATCATGGCCATATCATATCACATATTTTGATTGCATGTGATGTTTATCTTGTATACATCTTATTTTGCTCATTTCGACGGTAGCTTTATAAGATGATCTCTCACTAAATTTCAAGATAAAAGTGTTCTCCTGAGTATGCACCGTTGCCAAAGTTCGTCGTGCCCAGACACCACGTGATGATCGGGTGTGATAAGCTCTACGTCCATCTACAACGGGTGCAAGACAGTTTTGCACACGCGGAATACTCAGGTTAAACTTGACGAGCCTAGCATATGCAGATATGGCCTCGGAACACGGAGACCGAAAGGTCGAGCGTGAATCATATAGTAGATATGATCAACATAGTGATGTTCACCATTGAAAACTACTCCATCTCACGTGATGATCGGTTATGGTTTAGTTGATATGGATCACGTAATCACTTAGAAGATTAGAGGGATGTCTATCTAAGTGGGAGTTCTTAAGTAATATGATTAATTGAACTTAAATTTATCATGAACTTAGTCCTGGTAGTATTTTGCAAATTATGTTGTAGAGCAATAGCTTGCATTGTTGCTTTCATATGTTTATTTTGATATGTTCCTAGAGAAAAATTGTGTTGAAAGATGTTAGTAGCAAGGATGCGGATTGGATCCGTAATCTGAGGTTTATCCTCATTGCTGCACAGAAGAATTATGTCCTTGATGCACCGCTAGGTGACAGACCTATTGCAGGAGCAGATGCAGACGTTATGAACGTTTGGCTAGCTCAATATGATGACTACTTGATAGTTTAGTGCACCATGCTTAACGGCTTAGAATTGGGACTTCAAAGACGTTTTGAACGTCATGGACCATATGAGATGTTCCAGGAATTGAAGTTAATATTTCAAGAAAATACCCGGATTGAGAGATATGAAGTCTCCAATGAGCTCTATAGCTGCAAGATGGAGGAGAACAGTTCTGTCAGTGAGCATATACTCAAAATGTCTGGGTATAATAATCACTTGATTCAGATGGGAGTTAATCTTCCAGATGATTGCGTCATTGACAGAATTCTCCAATCACTGCCACCAAGCTACAAGAGCTTCGTGATGAACTATAATATGCAAGGGATGAACAAGACTATTCCCGAGCTCTTCGCGATGCTGAAAGCTGTGAAGGTAGAAATCAAGAAAGAGCATCAAGTGTTGATGGTAGACAAGACCACTAGTTTCAATAAAAGGGCAAAGGGAAGAAGGGGAACTTCAAGAAGAACGGCAAGCAAGTTGTTGCTCAAGTGAAGAAGCCCAAGTCTGGTCCTAAGCCTGAGACTAAGTGTTTCTACTGCAAAGGGACTGGTCACTGGAAGCGAAACTACCCCAAGTGATTGGCAGATAAGAAGGATGGCAAAGTGAACATAAGTATATTTGATATACATGTTATTGATGTGTACTTTACTAGTGTTTATAGCAACCCCTCAGTATTTGATACTAGTTCAGTGCTAAGATTAGTAACTCAAAACGGGAGTTGCAGAATAAACAGAGACTAGTTAAGGGTGAAGTGACGATGTGTGTTGGAAGTGGTTCCAAGATTGATATGATCATCATCGCACACTCCCCTATACTTTCGGGATTAGTGTTGAACCTAAATAAGTGTTATTTGGTTTTTGCGTTGAGCATGAATATGATTTGATCATGTTTATTGCAATACGGTTATTCATTAAAGTCAGAGAATAATTGTTGTTCTGTTTACATGAATAAAACCTTCGATGGTCATACACCCAATGAAACAAGTTCATTGGATCTCGATCGTAGTGATACACATATTCATAATATTGAAACCAAAAGATGCGAAGTTAATAATGATAGTGCAACTTATTTGTAGCACTGCCGTTTAGGTCATATTGGTGTAAAGCGCATGAAGAAACTCCATGCTGATGGGATTTTGGAATCACTTGATTATGAATCACTTGATGCTTGCGAACCATGCCTCATGGGCAAGATGACTAAGACTCCGTTCTCCGGAGCGAGCAACTGACTTATTGGAAATAATACATACTGATGTATGCGGTCCGATGAGTGTTAAGGCTCACGGCAAGTATCGTTATTTTCTGAACTTCACAGATGATTTGAGCAGATATGGGTATATCTACTTGATGAAACATAAGTCTGAAACATTTGAAAAGTTCAAAGAATTTCAGAGTGAAGTGGAAAATCATCGTGACAAGAAAATAAAGTTTCTACGATCTGATCGCGGAGACAAATATTTGAGTTACGAGTTTGGTCTTCAATTAAAACAATGTGGAATAGTTTCACAAACTCATGCCACATGGAACACCACAGCATAATGGTGTGTCCGAACGTCATAACCGTACTTTATTGGATATAGTGCAATCTATGATGTCTCTTACCGATCTACCACTATCGTTTTGGGGTTATGCATTAGAGACAACTGCATTCATGTTAAATAGGGCACCATCTAAATCCGTTGAGACGACACCATGTGAACTATGGTTTGGCAAGAAACCTAAGCTGTCGTTTCTTAAAGTTTGGGGTTGCGATGCTTATATGAAAAAGTTTCATCCTGATAAGCTCAAACTCAAATCGGAGAAGTGCGTCTTCATAGGATATCCAAAGGAAACTATTGGATACACCTTCTATCACAGATCCGAAGGCAAGAATTTTGTTACCAAATTTGGAAACTTTCTAGAGAAGGAGTTTCTCTCGAAAGAAGTGAGTGGGAGGAAAGTAGAACTTGACGAGGTAACTGTACCTGCTCCCTTATTGGAAAGTAGTACATCACAGAAAACTGTTTCTGTGACACCTACACCAGTTAGTGAGGAAGCTAATGATGATGATCATGAAACTTCAGAACAAGATACTACTGAACCTCGTAGATCAACCAGAGTAAGATCCGCGCCAGAGTGGTACGGTAATCCTGTTCTGGAAGTCATGCTACTAGATCATGATGAACCTACGAACTATGAAGAAGCGATGGTGAGCCCAGATTCCGCAAAGTGGCTTGAAGCCATGAAATCTGAGATATGATCCATGTATGAGAACAAAGTATGGACTTTGGTTGACTTGCCCGATGATCGGCAAGCCATAGAAAATAAATGGATCTTCAAGAGGAAGACGGACGCTGATAGTAGTGTTACTATCTACAAAGCTAGAATTGTCGCAAAAGGTTTTCGACAAGTTCAAGGTGTTGACTACGATGAGATTTTCTCACTCGTATCTATGCTTAAGTCTGTCCGAATCATGTTAGCAATTGCCGCATTTTATGAAATCTGGCAAATGGATAAACAAAACTGCATTCCTTAATGGATTTACTAAAGAAGAGTTGTATACGATGCAACTAGAAGGTTTTGTCGATCCTAAAGGTGTTAACTAAATATGCAAGCTCCAGCGATCCATCTATGGACTGGTGCAAGAATCTCGGAGTTGGAATATACGCTTTGATAAGTTGATCAAAGCATATAGTTTTATACAGACTTGCGGTGAAGCCTGTATTTACAAGAAAGTGAGTGGGAGCACTACAACATTTCTGATAAGTATATGTGAATGACATATTGTTGATCGGAAATAATGTAGAATTATTCTGCAAAGCATAAAGGAGTGTTTGAAAGGAGTTTTTCAAAGAAAGACCTCGGTGAAGCTGCTTACATATTGAGTATCAAGATCTATAGAGATAGATCAAGACACTTGATAAGTTTTTTCAATGAGTACATACCTTGACAAGATTTTGAAGTAGTTCAAAATGGAACAGTCAAAGAAAAGGTTTCTTGCCTGTGTTACAAGGTGTGAAGTTGAGTAAGACTCAAAGCCCGACCACGGCAGAAGATAGAAAGAGAATGAAAGTCATTCCCTATGCCTCAGTCATAGGTTCTATAAAGTATGCCATGCTGTATACCAGATCTATTGTATGCCCTACCACTGAGTTTGGCAAGGGAGTACGATAGTGATCTAGGAGTAGATCACTGGACAGCGGTCAAAATTATCCTTAGTGGAATAAGGATATGTTTCTCGATTATGGAAGTGAAAAAAAGGTTCGTCGTAAAGGGTTACGCCGATGCAAGTTTTGACACTAATCTAGATGACTCTAAGTCTCGGTCTAGATACATATTGAAAGTGGGAGCAATTAGCTAGAGTAGCTCCATGCAGAGCATTGTTGACATAGAAATTTGCAAAATACATGCGGATCTGAATGTGGCAGACCCGTTGACTAAGATTCTCTCACAAGCAAAACATGATCACACCTTAGTACTCCTTGGGTGTTAATCACATAGCGATGTGAACTAGATTACTGAATCTAGTAAACCCTTTGGGTGTTGGTCACATGGCGATGTGAACTATGGGTGTTAATCACATGATGATGTGAACTATCGATGTTAATCACATGGTGATGTGATCTAGATTATTGACTCTAGTGCAAGTGGGAGACTGAAGGAAATATGCCCTAGAGGCAATAATAAAGTTATTATTTATTTCCTTATTCATGATAAATGTTTATTATTCATGCTAGAATTGTATTAACCGGAAACATAATACATGTGTGAATACATAGACAAACAGAGTGTCACTAGTATGCCTCTACTTGACTAGCTCGTTAATCAAAGATGGTTATGTTTCCTAACCATGGACAAAGAGTTGTTATTTGATTAACGGGATCACATCATTAGGTGAATGATCTGATTGACATGACCCATTCCATTAGCTTAGCACCCGATCGTTTAGTATGTTGCTATTGCTTTCTTCATGACTTATACATGTTCCTATGACTATGAGATTATGCAACTCCCGTTTGCCGGAGGAACACTTTGTGTGCTACCAAATGTCACAACGTAACTGGGTGATTATAAAGGAGCATTACAGGTGTCTCCAAAGGTACATGTTGGGTTGGCGTATTTCGAGATTAGGATTTGTCACTCCGATTGTCGGAGAGGTATCTCTGGGCCCTCTCGGTAATGCACATCACATAAGCCTTGCAAGCATTGCAACTAAGATGTTAGTTGTGAGATGATGTATTACGGAATGAGTAAAGAGACTTGCCGGTAATGAGATTGAACTAGGTATTGGATACCGACGATCGAATCTCGGGCAAGTAACATACCGATGACAAAGGGAACAACGTATGTTGTTATGCGGTCTGACCGATAAAGATCTTCGTAGAATATGTAGGAGCCAATATGGGCATCCAGGTCCCGCTATTGGTTATTGACCGGAGACGTGTCTCGGTCATGTCTACATTGTTCTCGAACCCGTAGGGTCCGCACGCTTAAGGTTACGATGACAATTATATTATGAGTTTATGCATTTTGATGTACCGAAGGTTTTTCGGAGTCCCGGATGTGATCACGGACATGACGAGGAGTCTCGAAATGGTCGAGACATAAAGATTGATATATTGGAAGCCTATGTTTGGATATCGGAAGTGTTCCGGGTGAAATCGGGATTTTACCGGAGTACCGGGAAGGTTACCGGAACCCCCCGGGAGCTAAATGGGCCTTGATGGGCCTTAGTGGAAAAGAGAAGAGGCAGCCCTACATGGGCTGTGCGCCTCCCCCTTCCCCTAGTCCTATTAGGACTAGGAGAGGTGGCCGGCCCCCTCTCTCTCTTTTCCCCTTCGCGAATCCTATTCCAACTAGGATTGGGTGGGGGGAATCCTACTCCCGGAGGGAGTAGGACTCTCCTGGCGCGCCCCTTGTGGCCGGCCAGCCTCCCCCCTTTGGTCCTTTATATACTGAGGTAGATGCACCCTAGAACACACAAGTTGATCCACGTAATCTATTCCTTAGCCGTGTGCGGTGCCCCCAGCCACCATAATCCTCGATAATACTGTAGTGGAGTTTAGGCGTAGCCCTGCTGCTGTAGTACTTCAAGATCGTCACCACGCCGTCGTGCTGATGGAACTCTTCTCCGACACTTTGCTGGATCGGAGTCCGGGGATCGTCATCGAGCTGAACATGTGCTCGAACTCGGAGGTGCCGTAGTTTCGGTGCTTGATCGGTTGGATCGTGAAGACGTACGACTACTTCCTCTACGTTGCGTCAATGCTTCCGCAGTCGGTCTGCGTGGGTACGTAGACAACACTCTCCCCTCTCGTTGCTATGCATCACATGATCTTGCGTGTGCGTAGGAATTTTTTTGAAATTACTACGTTCCCCAACAACATCTACCTTCGGGATTAATATTAGACCTAAATAATTGTTATTTGGTGCCAGCGTTAAGCATGAACATTATATCTGGATCTTGTTTGATGCGAGACGGTTATTCATTTAAATCTTAGAATAATGGTTGTTCTATTTATATGAGTAATATCTTTTATGGTCATGCACCCTTAAAGAGTGGTCTATTTTTATTGAATCTCGATAGTAGTGACACACATATTCATAGTGTTGAAGCCAAAAGATGCAGAGTTGATAATGATAGTGCAACTTATTTGTGGCACTGCCGTTTAGGTCATATCGGTGTAAAGCGCATGAAGAAACTCCATACTGATGGACTTTTGGAACCACTTGATTATGAATCACTTGGTACTTACGAACCGTGCCTCATGGGCAAGATGACTAAAACACCGTTCTCCGGTACTATGGAGAGAGCAATAGATTTGTTGGAAATCATACATACAGATGTATGTGGTCCGATGAATATTGAGGCTCGTGGCGGATATCGTTATTCTCTCACCTTCACAGATGACTTAAGCAGATATGGGTATATCTACTTAATGAAACATAAGTCTGAAACATTTGAAAAGTTCAAAGAATTTCAAAGTGAAGTTGAAAATCATCGTAACAAGAAAATAAAGTTTCTACGATCTGATCGTGGAGGAGAATATTTGAGTTACGAGTTTGGTGTACATTTGAAACAATGCGGAATAGTTTCGCAACTCACGCCACCTGGAACACCACAGCGCAATGGTGTGTCCGAACGTCGTAATCGTACTTTACTAGATATGGTGCGATCTATGATGTCTCTTACTGATTTACCGCTATCGTTTTGGGGATACGCTCTAGAGACGGCCGCATTCACGTTAAATAGGGCACCATCAAAATCCGTTGAGACGACGCCTTATGAACTGTGGTTTGGCAAGAAACCAAAGTTGTCGTTTCTGAAAGTTTGGGGCGTTGATGCTTATGTGAAAAAGCTTCAACCTGATAAGCTCGAACCCAAATCGGAGAAATGTGTCTTCATAGGATATGCAAAGGAAACTATTGGATACACCTTCTATCATAGATCCGAAGGCAAGACTTTTGTTGCTAAGTTTGGAAACTTTCTGGAGAAGGAGTTTCTCTCGAAAGAAGTGAGTGGGAGGAAAGTAGAACTTGACGAGGTAACTGTACCTACTCCCTTATTGGAAAGTAGTGCATCACAGAAAACTGTTTCAGTGACACCTACACCAGTTAGTGAGGAAGCTAATGATGATGATCATGAAACTTCAGAACAAGATACTACTGAACCTCGTAGATCAACCAGAGTGAGATCCGCGCCAGAGTGGTACGGTAATCCTGTTCTGGAAGTCATGCTACTAGATCATGATGAACCTACAAACTATGAAGAAGCGATGGTGAGCCCAGATTCCGCAAAATGGCTTGAAGCCATGAAATCTGAGATGGGATCCATGTATGAGAACAAAGTATGGACTTTGGTTGACTTGCTCGATGATCGGCAAGCAATTGAGAATAAATGGATCTTCAAGAAGAAGACTGACGCTGACGGTAATATTACTGTCTACAAAGCTTGACTTGTCGCAAAAGGTTTTCGGCAAGTTCAAGGGATTGACTACGATGAGACCTTCTCACCCGTAGCGATGCTTAAGTCTGTCCGAATCATGTTATCAATTGCCGCATTTTATGATTATGAAATTTGGCAGATGGATGTAAAAACTGCATTCCTGAATGGATTTCTGGAAAAAGAGTTGTATATGATGCAACCAGAAGGTTTTGTCGATCCAAAGGGAGCTAACAAAGTGTGCAAGCTCCAGTGATTCATTTATGGACTGGTGCAAGCCTCTCGGAGTTGGAATAAACACTTTGATAGTGTGATCAAAGCATTTGGTTTTATACAGACTTTTGGAGAAGCCTGTATTTACAAGAAAGTGAGTGGGAGCTCCGTAGCATTTCTGATATTATATGTGGATGACATATTACTAATTGGAAATGATATAGAATTTCTGGATAGCATAAAGGGATACTTGAATAAGAGTTTTTCAATGAAAGACCTCGGTGAAGCTGCTTACATATTAGGCATTAAGATCTATAGAGATAGATCAAAACGCTTAATTGGACTTTCACAAAGCACATACCTTGACAAAGTTTTGAAGAAGTTCAAAATGGATCAAGCAAAGAAAGGGTTCTTGCCTGTGTTATAAGGTGTGAAGTTGAGTAAGACTCAATGTCCGACCACTGCAGAAGATAGAGAGAAAATGAAAGATGTTCCCTATGCTTCAGCCATAGGCTCTATCATGTATGCAATGCTGTGTACCAGACCTGATGTATGCCTTGCTATAAGTCTAGCAGGGAGGTACCAAAGTAATCCAGGAGTGGATCACTGGACAGCGGTCAAGAACATCCCGAAATACCTAAAAAGGACTAAGGACATGTTTCTCATATATGGAGGTGACAAAGAGCTCATCGTAAAAGGTTACGTTGATGCAAGCTTTGACACTGATCCGGACGATTCTAAATCGCAAACCGGATACGTGTTTACATTAAACGGTGGAGCTGTCAGTTGGTGCAGTTCTAAACAAAGCATTGTAGCAGGATCTACATGTGAAGCGGAGTACATAGCTGATTCGGAAGCAGCAAATGAAGGAGTCTGGATGAAGGAGTTCATATCCGATCTAGGTGTCATACCTAGTGCATCGGGTCCAATAAAAATCTTTTGTGACAATACTGGTGCAATTGCCTTGGCAAAGGAATCCAGATTTCACAAGAGAACCAAGCACATCAAGAGACGCTTTAATTCCATCCAGGATCTAGTCCAGGTGGGAGACATAGAGATTTGCAAGATACATACGGATCTGAATGTTGCAGACCCGTTGACTAAGCCTCTTCCACGAGCAAAACATGATCAACACCAAAGCTCCATGGGTGTTAGAATCATTACTGTGTAATCTAGATTATTGACTCTAGTGCAAGTGGGAGACTGAAGGAAATATGCCCTAGAGGCAATAATAAAGTTATTATTTATTTCCTTATATCATGATAAATGTTTATTATTCATGCTAGAATTGTATTAACCGAAAACATAATACATGTGTGAATACATAGACAAACAGAGTGTCACTAGTATGCCTCTACTAGACTAGCTCGTTAATCAAAGATGGTTATGTTTCCTAACCATGAACAAAGAGTTGTTATTTGATTAACGGGATCACATCATTAGGTGAATGATCTGATTGACATGACCCATTCCATTAGCTTAGCACCCGATCGTTTAGTATGTTGCTATTGCTTTCTTCATGACTTATACATGGTCCTATGACTATGAGATTATGCAATTCCCGTTTGCCGGAGGAACACTTTGTGTGCTACCAAACGTCACAACGTAAATGGATGATTATAAAGGTGCTCTACAGGTGTCTCCAAAGGTACATGTTGGGTTGGCGTATTTCGAGATTAGGATTTGTCACTCCGATTGTCGGAGAGGTATCTCTGGGCCCTCTCGGTAATGCACATCATATAAGCCTTGCAAGCATTGCAACTAATGAGTTAGTTGCGAGATGATGTATTACGGAACGAGTAAAGAGACTTGCCGGTAACGAGATTGAACTAGGTATTGAGATACCGACGATCGAATCTCGGGCAAGTAACATACCAATGACAAAGGGAACAATGTATGTTGTTATGCGGTCTGACCGATAAAGATCTTCGTAGAATATGTAGGAGCCAATATGAGCATCCAGGTTCCGCTATTGGTTATTGACCGGAGACGTGTTTCGGTCATGTCTACATTGTTCTCGAACCCGTAGGGTCCGCACGCTTAAGGTTTCGATGACAGTTATATTATGAGTTTATGAGATTTGATGTACCGAAGTTAGTTTGGAGTCCCGGATGTGATCACGGACATGACGAGGAGTCTCGAAATGGTCGAGACATAAAGATTGATATATTGGACGGCTATATTCGGACACAAGAAGTGTTCCGGATGATTTCGGAAAAAACCGGAGAGCCGGAGGGTTACCGGAACCCCCCCGGGAGAAGTAATGGGCCATATGGGCCTTAGTGGAGAGAGAGAGGGGCAGCCAAAGGTGGGCCGCGCGCCTCCTCCCCCCGGTCCGAATTGGACTAGGAGAGGGGGGGCGGCGCCCCCCTTGCCCTCTCCCTCCCCACTTCTTTCCCCCTCCTAGTAGGAGTCCTACTCCTACTAGGAGGAGGACTCCTCCTTGGCGCGCCATAGAGGGCCGGCCGGCCTCCTCCCCTTGATCCTTTATATACGGGGGCAGGGGGCACCCCTTGACACACAAGTTGATCCACGTGATCATATTCTTAGCCGTGTGCGGTGCCCCCTTCCACCATAGTCCTCGATAATATTGTAGCGGTGCTTAGGTGAAGCCCTGCGACGGTAGTACATCAAGATCGTCACCACGCCGTCGTGCTGACAAAACTATTCCCCGACACTTTGCTGGATCGGAGTCCGGGGATCGTCATCGAGCTGAACGTGTGCTAGAATTCGGAGGTGCCGTAGTTTCGGTGCTTGATCGGTCGGGCCGTGAAGACGTACGACTACATCAACCAAACGCTTCTGTTGTCGATCTACAAGGGTACGTAGATCACACTCTCCCCCTCTCGTTGCTATGCATCACCATGATCTTGCGTGTGCGTAGGAATTTTTTTAAAATTACTACGTTTCCCAACACTAAATTCGTGGAGACTTGTGCCAAAATACCACAATCTGAATTCTTATAAGATCATAAAGTCACATTTTTGTGCTGATGATTGTCACAAGACCCAAACTGTGCAGAAGATGTCAAAACAAACTGCCCGATCCCACTTGTCAAGCCGCGCAATGACAATTCTTCAAAAGTTTCCCTTTGTTACCATTATCCGGTGCGCGTTTAGAATAAAAACAATCATTTTTTCAAAAAAATGATACAATTCTTTGAAATTGATAAATAAAAATTGTTCAATACTTATTTTGGAAAAGCTTCATGTCATCAGGAAGAGCTATTTGAGAGAACCATCATTCTACGATTTGTCATCCAAATTTGAGCAAATTTCGATAATTTTTTTTCTAGACAGACTGAGAAAAATCAAGGAAATTACAAAAAAATGGTTAGTGTTCGGTGAAAATCTAGCACATTTGCATGAGCATTTTATGAGAATCATTGTTCTAAACTTTTTTTTGTCCATCACTGAATCTCGCCTAAAAACTCAAAGTCTCCATATAATTTAGAAATGTTAACGAGTTATTTATCACCGCGGCAAAAGTAACGCCTGAGAAGTGGGTCTCACCGGTTATTTTTGATAACACATGGGATATTTGGGGTTGGTCTTGTAGCAATTTATTACTAGTAAAAATATGGTTTTATGACTAATAATAATAACTAAAAGTGTGATATATTTTTTTGACGTCGATATCCACCACACATGTGGCATAATAGGCATTCATCCACACACCGTGTGTGGCATGAGCAGGGGACAGCCCACGCGGGCTGTGTGTGGGCGAACAGTATAATTGTCCACATGTGTGGGCACAACTACTTTGTGCCACACGCCCAACAAGTACTACTCATTCCCATCCCGCACGTGTGGCACGAAGCAAATATGCCCACATGTCCTGACGCAGCTACATTAGATACCCGCGGGATGACGATTTAGTTGCCATCCGGGATGACAGATGTAGTTATCCGGGATGTCAAATATGATTGTAAAAGTATGACAATTCTCTCTATTTTGGTTAACTATAGTTGCCATGTCTATTTATGATAGTTGCCACGTGTAATCAAATCATAGTTGTCATGTGTGATTAACTACTTGTCACATATGACCAAATAATAGTTGCCATGTGTGTTACCTAGTTGCCACGTATGGTTAATCATAATTGCCATGTATATTTATTTGATTGCCACGTACGCGCAACTGTAATTGCCGTCTAGCAAACGAATCATAGTTGCTATGTGTGTTTGTCTAGTTGTCATGTACACACAACTACAGTTGTCATCCAACAACGTATGATTGTCGTGTGTGCGAAAAGCAGTTCACTCACACACGCGTGGACTAGATGATGGCTGTGTGGGTAGAAACTAGTTCGCCCACACAGCGCAGCTGGCAACCACGTGCTGTTGGTCGTGTGGGCGACCTCTCCAATGCCCACACACCGGCATTGTCCTATGTGGCACGCGAAAACTGACTCGGTGTGTCAAGATTCGTGCAAACTTAACTGGACAGTGATCCAGACGTATGGACGAGTTGCAATATTGCCACATGTGTGGGCGTTAGTGCTTTCGATTTTTTTCCATGGTCCATAAAGTTGGGGGTTATGTGAAATTCGCTCTCGAATAAATAAATAACGATATAAGCAAGGGGGACAGCAGAGAAACGTTCTCCACTTTGCCCCCTCGCACGCGGCCTCTGCCTTCCTTCCTTGCGCTTGCGGCGGCGGCGCGAAACCATCGGAGGACTTTTGCCGGGGGAGCGAGTTAGGGTTTGTGCCGCGGCGGCGCGCGAGGATGTCGGCGTACGACGAGGTGGAGATCGAGGACATGGAGTGGAGCGAGGAGCTGGGGGCGTACACGTACCCGTGCCCCTGCGGCGACCTCTTCCAGATCACGCTCGCCGACCTCCGCCTCGGGGAGGAGATCGCGCGCTGCCCCTCCTGCTCGCTCTTCCTCACCGTCGTCTACAACGAGGAGGACTTCGCCGACGCCAAGGAGCCCCCGCAGAAGCCGCCGGCCGCCGCGCAGCCCGTCGCCGTCGCCTGAGCGGCGCGCACCGCACCCCCCGTGGGTGGCTCGTCGGCATGGACGGTATGGCTTTTTGGGTGATTGAAGTTTTAGGAACTGGCTGCTTCCGTTGATTATTTGAAAGAACTCATTTAGCTGTGTAATTCGTGCTATGTGTTACTGGAATAAGTTTTTCCCTGTTGTCTACTGTATGATTTTGGATTCAGTAATTAACAACTATGGTGAGATTTTAGCTTTTTTGAAGCATATGGGGTGTATGTTTCAGACTCAGTTTGTCCAAGTGGGAACTATGATTTTGGTGCTTGGTACCATGCCAATACTACCTTAGTTTACTATCTTCATTCAGCTAGACAGCTACGAATATGAAGTGCATCTATAGAAGTCTGGAAATTTTGTTTCCTGAAAGTGCTGCGCTAGACTGATTATATATGCGCACTATTTTGATAGGTCGAGGAAGGAGTGGGGACATTGAATGCTTGGGATTTAGTGTGCCCTGCAGATTGAATTTCCAATTCCCCACTATAGTAGATTCTTTTTTTTTGGGTATTACCTCAGTAAGTCAAGTATAAATACACTGCAAAGCTGGAACTCTGATTGTAAGTGGTAGGTTGGTGGTGAGCCCCTGAGACTTCCGCCAGCGGATTGGTTGATGAGCATAATAACTAATAGGTTCCTGTTTGGACATATGTTGGTGCGATTAACTGAGTATTAGCCTTTTAAATTGTTATTATCCCCTGGCAGATCCTGTAGAATTAGAACAACTGTTGGTCAGCAGCTTTTGGTTTGTGTGTGACAAGAAACATTAAGAACTTGAGATTTTAGTCACGTCTCAACTGCATTTAGCTATAGTTTACCTAGGAGGCTGAGTTCACTTGAATCGGAGCCTTCTGAGAATTCATTTTTGTACTTGTCCTTATGTGTTGGATCTTTAGAGTTAATTGCAGTTCAGCTTTCCTGATTACTCATTCTCAGGGGCAATCCTGTAGGAACTGTCCTGATGCATCCACTTATTGAGAGCTTTTATGTGGACGACCTGCTGTTTATCTACGATTGCATATCGGACATAGGTTGTTGGAGATGGGAGACCATGCCAGTGTCCCTCCCATGCTTCCAATACCACTAAGAGATATGTAATCTGCCTAGTTTGATTTATACCATGAATTTCAATAGCTTTTCTCAACTAGTCTGGTCACTGCAAAATTCAGGGTTCGCAACTTCCGTTCCACCAGAATCTTTCGGTGTCATCTGCCATGATTAATCTTGCAATCATTTTGGACCGAGTTGACCTTTGCATCCACTGCTTGCAGGACGATGGGATCAGAATCATAGCTTTGGAGAGGAAGAGAGAGAATCACTGCATACGCGGGAGCATCTGTACTTGTACTTGTAGAATGAGAAAAATCACAGCATCGTATCAACTTTTGGTTGTTGAACTGAATTTATCTGTGTGTACCCACTCAGTTGTTACAAAGGCAATTTTTTGTTATCCCAGTTTTTTTAATCCCGGTGACTCTCCCATCTCATTGCTGCGCCTTGTGGAGTTGTAGTAACCTGTGAATCTGTGATGTGGCTTGGATGAGAAGTGGCCCAAACATGCTCTTTTTTTTACATGAGTCATTAAATGATTTAAATCAATCTATCTTGCCATAGGTGTTCAGATAAACAAGCTAAACAAATGGGTGTAATGCCTGCCAGCACTGGATTCTTAATTTAGTTCCAAATAATCTGATGCGGCCACAGCAGCAGGTTCTTAGTTCCCCCAAGAATCAGATGCACATTTTTTGGTGCAGAATTTAGTAACAAAAGAAATGCCACGTAGATTGACTCATTGACATTAGGATCACAATTCACAAGGGACTCTGTTCACTAATGTACCTTTGATATCTCATGTATGTATTCTGAGAGCAATTGCTTTTGATTTAGTGAAGTATGAGTTTTGCCCAAGGGAAGCCAACATGGCAGCACATGAGGCCATGAGGTACCTAGATCAGTATCTTTTCTTTCTGAAATCATGTACCTGGGTCGATGAACCCCCCCAAATTCCTCATTCAGATGCTAATGAACAATGCAACACTTATTTTTAATAAAGACACCCGAAGGGCATCTTAGATCTGATTAATATCAAGGAAAATAAAAGCTAGTGCAATGGATAGACAACTAGACTAATGAACAATGTAACACCTTTTGATAATAAATAAAAGCACCATATTTCTTTCTCTCAAAAGAATATGACATGGAAAAGGACACCGACACTTTTTTGCAAATCCATCGTTGGTAAAGAGCAGGCCAAAGAGAAGCGAGCAATAGAGAAAATGATTGTAGCTCCACTTATTTACAGCCAGCCAAGATTTGATCAAATGTACAGCCATTATTTACAGCCAGCCAAGATTTGATCAACTATACAATTATGTTTTTAATCAGGTTACTGGATCATGTACACACTACTTAGAAAAGATGTATTCTGCATCACTAGACAATTGATTTGGAGGTCTTGTCAAATGAAAGTTAAATGTGTACAAAAGAGATAGTTATACTGTACTAGTTAAGATCCAGAGCAGATAGACGTTGTACTAGTTAAACACGACGTAAAAGATCACTGATCTTCTTGAGTTCCTCGAGGGCTGCAAGCGCCTTGGCTTGCTCTGTGCTTCCGGGACCATTTTGCACTGATGCCATGGGTAAATTTGGTCGAAAGTGTAGTTCAATAACCTGTTGAATAAAAGCACATTAGACAACAGATGGACACACTTATTCAGAGTGATATTCATGATCTGAGCTTTGGGTTGTAAACTTAACAACAGATACAATTCAATTTTATTATTCTGTATAGGAGACTCAACAGGGGATTTACAGATGAAATGTACTGTAAAAATGAATCCACCAGTATCTAAAATTAGCAGAATATAGATCTATAAAGCACCAACATGAAGTAGGAGCTTTAACAAAACCTTCAATTAGGTATGAGCTATATATGTCATTGACTCTTTACGAAAATAACAGTGATGTGTTGCAAAAAGTTCAGGTGGCAGTAACATACTTTAAATTTTACGATCAGCAGCTTTAGTCAAGCATGCTTACCTGAATATTTTCAACCATCGATTCGCCAAAAGACCTTAATGTTCCGACCAACTCCTTATCAGCCACCTTCAAACTTGGGCCTACGTCAGAACATATGCTATGCTCTTGATTTGGTTGATAATCCACCGATTCAAATGTTCGATCTGTAATTGCTGCTTCATCAGTCTTACCATCACCCTGACAGGGTTCATCAGTCTTATCATTATGCACAGACAGTGTATCTGGCTCATTAACCACCTTGGCGCCATGGGAAACACATGGTTCTTCCTCATGACGGGCATCATGGTCATGATCAGTACGACGCCGAAAGGATGGAGGCCTATTCCTTGATAAATACTCACGAGCTCCATCAATACGATCTCTAATTTTGGCAGAAGTTGTATGGTAACCATCATGCGGGCCTGCCTCACATAGACTGTTTGAGGTACTTCTAACGATCTCTGCAGTACCTTGACCAACACAATCCTTTTGGTGTACTATAGGCATGGTTGGTAAACTGTTTATCAATTTGACAGGAACTATATCAGTGGTGTTCAGTTCATCAACAATAGGCTCAGGCTGGCTAGTTGAAGTCGAATTGCTGTTATCAACATTGGCACCCTTTGTTCTAGAAACATTTGATTCGGTGTTGGACACGCTTCTTCTTAAAAATCCCCTTCCTTTTATCCTAACAGTTGAACCACCACTTCGTTTGTCTCCTGACATCTGAAGCATCTTCCATGTCTCTTCCCAATAATTGGGTGGAGTCAAGGGAGATTTTCCTGTCAGGGGAGACAACGGAAGATTTGCTTCTAGAGCTAACGACTGCAATAACTTGGCCTTCTCAATCAAGTTCTTCAAGTCAATATCTTGAGGAAAATTTAATAATCTCACCAGGCAAGAAGTCGCATGCTCACTTCCCAGCAAGGAGGATCTGAGATGAAGCATCATTGAGACTGCCATTGACAAAATCAGGGCACCACGGGGAGAACATAAAACCTTAAACTGATAGTCTCCCCGATTTTTTATGTCTGTACAATATGAATGGTTTGGAGAAGAGAAGATTTCATCCCAAATAAACAGAAGATTGTCGAGTGTAAATTCACGACCAAATAGGACTCGAAGCCATCGGAGTGCAAAGTACTGAGGTTCTACTCCCAACTCCACAAGATGACTGTGAAGAGAGGAATCCACACTAGCAAGCAAGTGATATATGGCAGCTGATGCCTCCCTTACAGGTGTTAAACCCATGCTTGATTCTGATGCAGGACTGAGAGAATAGAAATCGGTAATAGCAACCACACCTTGTGCACCATTCATCAACCCGTTCATCAAATTCTCAAACATACAATAGGCATCATGCTCCATGAACTTTTCAGATAAAATGATACCTAGCTCACCCTCTGCTCCATATGCATCATTTATCAAGAGGAGGTCCCTAGTATCAGCATCAAGCTCGTCCAAACTTCTAATTTTAGCTGCACCGCCCTCAGAATTGTTAGCCCTGTCACTCCTGTTCAGCAAAAACCTATCTGGAAATGTCTGGCCATCAAAATCGTCACCAAGAAGCTCTTCATGAAGCTCCTTAACTTGTTTAAAGTGCTGCACATCAATGTGAAGGACATAGAACAGAGGAGCTAGGAGTTCATGCATTCCTGTAAGTGAGAAGTGATTTCTGTTGTCAATTGTGCAACAAAAATAGATGGGTATTAGTGCAATTAGGAGGTAACATGAGGAATCCCTAGTAAGTTAAAACATTATGTAGCAGCTAAAATAGCATGATGAGTTACACATGTGGGAAAGATGTGCACCTACACAATTATTACCTATATGGCAAAAATAATGCTACTCGATTTAATAAACAAACTTAAGTTCAATGTGCTTATGTCATGGAATCTACCAGTAATTACATCATCAATTGCCATCAATATATTACAGATATCTAAGAAACAGTTTGTGGTTGTAAAATATCTTGAAAAGAATGGCTCAGCATTAAATTTACTCCCTCCGTACCAAACTACAAGATGTTTTTTTGGTTTTGCATAGGGCATAAAAAACGTCTTATATTTTGTTACGGAGGGAGTAATAAATAAGAGCCCTGTGAAACCAATTCTCTTAGGCATAACATATTGTAGGCTCTGCAGCCTTAGTTAGATTCCACAATGTTAGGCCATATGAGAAGTGCACAATAGCTGAATACGCACCGACGACTTACCTTGTTTATACCCAAACTCTGGGTATCTAAGGCTCCATACTAGCAGTATGCGTTCAAGCATGGACTGACATGTGGTTGTTTGGAAAAATTCTCCCAATTCAGGATAGAGTCGGGACAGGTCTTGGTTCAGCATTTTCTCTAGTTCTGCATTCCTGAAATATTGACCCCAAGTGCTTTCTGCATTCATGGTGTACAAAATGATTAGAAGAAGAAAAAAAGAGCTGATGCAATGCAACTGAATGTCTTCATGCTATTCATGAAAAATGCAGAGAACGCGTGAAGG
Organism: Triticum aestivum; assembly: GCF_018294505.1. NCBI lineage: Eukaryota > Viridiplantae > Streptophyta > Magnoliopsida > Poales > Poaceae > Triticum > Triticum aestivum. The sequence goes on along the minus strand of NC_057812.1, from coordinate 684,527,355 downwards.
ATATATCTTCCTTGTATTGCCGAGGATACATGTGGAACCAAGAAAATGAATAACTGCTGAGAAAAACAACAGCATGTTATGTTGGTTGTAACCAGTCTATTATCAGCTGAGGGCTTGCGGTGAGACATGGTTGTTGGCTACTCAGAAAAAAAGGGCTATCTGAACTAACACGTTACCACTTTATCATCCTGATCCCACCCTGCCTCCCCTGAGTCATCTAGCACCAACCATTTAGCCAGAGAGATGGTGACAGATCATCATCAATTTTATCAGTAACCATTGTGGTGTGAGCAAGGTGCTCCAGAGTATCTGATGTAACAGCCTAAATCTACAAGAATTTCAGTGGAGGCTCGGTGCCGCAAGCAACGTCAAGTTGAGGAAAAGCTTACCCACCTGGGTTCTGTGACAGTGGATTCTCCACAACAAGATTAGGAGCACCGTCTTCGTCCTTGGAGAGATGGGGATCTATCAGCAGCCGCCGCCGCAAATTAGCGTATCTACAACAACAAACATCAGTTGCAGGCCAGGAGTCAAAACCCTCGAAGCTAACAGACTTGCACATTCCCCCCCTACGATAACAACTGATTTACAAATTCCTTGCAACAATAACTAGGGAAATGAATGCTCAGAGAAATGTAACTCCTCGCGATGATTAGCACGCATAAAGCCTATATATGCACGTAGCTTCACTACAGTCCAGCATCATGACGGCGAGTTAATTAACATTGAGCCGAATCAAACACTGAGACAGGATAGCAATAGTCCATTGACTCCATTCCCAGAAAGACCGGGGCGATGCCTGAATTTTGATCTTCTTTTTCTTCATGCGCGCCGATCAAAGCAGGAGATTCGGTTGGTTGATCTGACGACACGGGCGCCATAAAACAGAAGCGGCAACTCTCCGCGTAGCTCAGCGTTTCAAGAAACGGAGCCTTCCGCCGGCCGGGACCGGAAGCATTGCGAGAAACGGGGAGGGGGGGCTGACCTGCGGCGGGAGTCGGCGGCGGCGCGGCGGAGCTCGGTGGTGGGGACGTCGGGGGAGCCGGGCAGGACGCCTAGATCGGCGCGCCACCGCGCGCCGCGGAGGCCCGAGAAGCGCTGGCCCGCCGGTGGCTCCGGCATTGCCGCCCACCTCGGCTCCGGCTGCACCCCCAGCCCTCCGAGCGAGCGCCCCGCGGCGAGGGGAAGGCCGGGGCGGGGGCGGGGATCGAGCGGGGAGGGGCCGGGAATTCGGATCGAGGAGGGCGGAGGGAGGGAGGGAGGAGACCTTCTTGGCCTGACCGCCCGCCCGAGGATGATGGGAAAGGGGAGGGAGCTGACAGGGGGAAAGCGAGCGAGGGAGGGAGGGAGAAAACGGTGTTGCAACTGTCGCTCGTATGCGCAGTGCAACGACCTTTTCCAGTTCGATCCGTTCCCTATGGCATATGCTTTTGTGCGTGGCAAATGCACTACATCTCTAGAACATCATCAATTTTTGCAGAATATGAACAGAATCAGTGGGGTTTTCAAAATCCCTGACTCGCAACTAACACATAGAATCTTTTTCACGGTTCGAAAAAAGATTGTTCAACTCTTATCGATCTTTTATGGAGGATTCGACTTGCTTTCCTCTGTACATCCACAATGTGACATGCGATGATCCATGAAGGGCTTTGATACCACATGATCCTAAGAGATCCCAGTCTCATGGCTTCCAACCCTTCTTTAGTTATAGGCTTTTGAACACATTGCCCGGCCCATTTTCTCTCAACCCCTCTTCCCCGACGGCAATACGGCATGCGCTGGATCAAGCTGTCTCATGACGAGGCGCTTGCAATGACAGCAATCTCTTAAGCGTTGTGCAGATTTGGAAAATTTTGATCTGGTTGTAACCCATCGTCAACCGCCCCTCCTTCTTCCGACGACATGGATTTGAAGGTGGTGTGGCAGCGCCCATATGCAGGCGATGAGATTCTCAGCCTACTTCTGATGTTTTCTCCAGCAACACGCGATGGGATGTGGGATTTGGGGCTCTCTCAACACCTGTATCGGGCTAGTAAGAAGGCACTAGCTGGCAGAGAGGTTGCTGAGAATTGTTGAGTATATTGATTAATTATTAGAAAACATCAGCAAAAATGCCTGTGCGTTGCTACAGGCTCATAACATGATCATGATACAATATTATTGACAAGTAAATCACAAACTAACATGCTAGAATATTTATATCCCGTTGCAACGCACGAGCATTGTTATAGTACAAATTATAATGACGCAGCAAAGCGCCTGTCCGTTTCCAGTAATATTTGTTTACAGAGGGTGTATTTTTGAATAAGCATCCGGAGCAAAGGTGAACTGAACTGAGTTGTCCTTGGCGGGTACCTGCATAAAAAAGGCCACTCATTCACTCCCCCGAGACTCCCCTCACCCACACCACTCCGCCGCCGTTCGCCTTTGACCGGTTGACCCTAGCCGCGCGCGGTCTCTCTCCCTGCTAGCTCTGCCTCGACCCAACGCTCGGGCCGGCGGCGCGAGCCGCCCGGCCTCCTCCTCTCCGTCCCGTCGAGCTCCTCTCTCTGACCACGCGCAGCTAGACGGGCCACCGCCGAGCGCACGGCGAGGTTTCTTGGCGGCGGCGGGAAGGAGATGAGCGAGCGGAAGTTGCTTTTGCCGACTCTCTCTCCACTCTAGATGAATACCGAACTCTGGACGCCATTTGGTTAGTTCAGATCTTTGGGCACCGGCTGGATCTGTGTTTTTGGGCACATATCCTCCTGAGCTCTCCCTCTGCTCCCTTGGTCGAACTCTTCTTCCACCTTCAGCGCAGCCCACCCCAGGTAGGCAAGCTCTTGCTTCGGCTGTACCTTGATGTGCCGCTCATGTCATATGTACAGGAGAAAGCGGCCTGCCGTTTTTCTATTGGTTACTTCATTAGTTCTTTTTTTTTGGGTCGATTTACCAACTTGTTTTTTGATGTCACTCATCAGTATACCATGCTCATTGTTGTGGATTGGTGGTGCAATTTCGCCATGTTCTTAATTATTAGCTTGATGCTAGATCTGTCTGAATTGCTGAAGAATCATTCATTTTTAAGCTACAGCGTTACGACCAATTTGTCTCCCTAAACTCTAGCTCGAACGAGAGAGAGAGAGGGGATTCTGAGAGGAAGAACACACAGAGACACTGAAGTTTTTGTGCTGCGCTCAACACCTGCAGCTTTTCTGTTTTGCTCTTCTTATTCATCAAGAGTACACCAACGTGCCCGAGCAACGTGCTCCACTACTGACCACGTCCATCCCCATGATCCGAGCTTCGTGCTGGGCCTACTACGACTGAGCCAAGGCGCACGAGACGCAACCAATTGGCGAGAAAAAAACGCTAACAGAAAAACGACTAGCTACTGTCGAAACTGAATGTGTCTAGCGACACTTATCTGAAGAAAACAAACTAAATTCACAGAAGGCCGAGGGAGACAGGGTTTAACCAACAATCTCCCCCTCAACCCTGGCGAACGAGCTTGACGTCGACGATCCCAATCTTGCCAAGCAGCTCCTGGAAGCGAACACGGCTCAACGGCTTCGTCAGTATGTCTGCTTTCTGCTCCCTTGTACCGATGAACTCCACGGCCACCCATCTCTTTTCAACATAATCACGAATGAAATGATATCGAAGGTCGATGTGCTTACTGCGATCATGGAGAACTGGGTTCTTGCAGAGGGAGATCGCAGACTTGTTGTCAATGAACAATGAGAACGGCGCCGCTGGTTGATTCATCAGCTCGCCGAAGAGACGCGCAAGCCAAATTCCTTGGCAAGCCGCCGTCGCCGCCGCGATGTACTCCGCCTCGCAAGATGAGATTGCGACGACCTTTTGCTTCTGAGATTGCCAGCTGACGGGGCTTTCACCAAGAAAGAACAGCACGCCAGAAGTGCTCTTCCTGGTATCCACGTCGCCGGCGTGATCGGAGTCACTGAAGCCTGTCAGGGACTCGCCGTCGCCGTAGCGGTACACGCAGCCGTAGCTCAGCGTGCCCGCTATGTATCGAAGGAGGTGCTTCACTTCTGCATAGTGGTCTGCTGCCGGCGCCTCCATGAACCTGCTCAGGAAACCCACGGCGAATAAAATGTCCGGGCGTGTGTGTACGAGGTACCTCAGGCTGCCGATCACGCTGCGGTAGAGCGTTGCGTCCACCGCGGCTTCCTTGCTCTCCTTCCTCAACGGGCACCGTGGCTCCATAGGAGTGCGAGTTGGATAGCACCCCATCAGCCCAGTTTTGTCGAGCAGCTTGGAGGCGTACGCTGCCTGTGTGATGGTGGTGCGTCCACGCTCCTGCTTCACTTCCAAGCCGAGGTAGTAGCGAAGCAGGCCCAGGTCGCTCATGGAGAAGAGCTGCTTCATCTCCTCCTTGAACCCGAGGACCTCCCGTTCCTTTGCGCCGGTGATCACCAGATCGTCCACGTACACCCCGACGATGAGCAGGCTCTCCCCGGTTCCACGCGCGTACATGCCATGCTCTGCAACGCTGCGCGTGAACCCGAGAGATGTCAGACTGGCATCCAGCTTGTCGTTCCATGCTCTTGGAGCTTGACACAGACCATACAGGGCTTTGTGCAGCCTGTACAGAGCCTGCTCACGCCCCTCTGCGACGAACCCAGGTGGCTGGGACACATAGACCACTTCCTTGAGGTCGTCGTTCAAGAACGCCGATTTGACGTCCATGTGATGCACTTGCCAGCCACGGTGCGCCGCCAGCGCCAGGATGAGCCGCACGGACTCCGGTCTGGTCATCGGTGCAAACACCTCCTCGAAGTCCACGCCAGGACGCTGCACATAGCCTTTAGCAACGAGGCGGGCTTTGTGCTTGACGACGTTCCCTTCCTCATCCTTCTTTAGCTTGAACACCCATTTGAGGCCGATCGCTTGATGACCTGCAGGGAGCGTGGTGAGCGTCCAGGTGTTGTTGTCGTCGATGGACTGCAGGTCGTCGAGCATCGCCCGGCGCCAACAGTCCTCGTGCTCGGCTTCGGCGAAGGACGCCGGTTCCTCCCCCGTCACTAGGTGCAGCTCCTCATCATCACCACTACCCTCCGATGGCGGGGGGCTCTCAGCACCTCTTGGTACTTCAGAGGTTGAGCCAAGCAGCTCCTTGACCAGGCGATATCGATGTGGTGCAGAGACCTTGTCCGCGTTGTCGAACAAATACGGCTGTACCGCCGGTGGTGACACGAGGGGCATCGGCGTGGTCTCTGACGTGACCACATCCACTCCTCCCCCATGCGTGGGCGGCGACGTGGCCGCGGGCGTGTCGGGGACGATGCTGCCTGCAGCAGACGAGGCACGAGACGAACTTGCAGAGGTAGGTGACGACGCTGCTTTTTCTGCTGCAGCGGCCTTGGTGACGCCGGTTCTTGTGGCGTACGCAGGGTACTCGACGGTAAAGGAGCTGCTCACCGGCGACCCCCCCCCCCCGGCGCCTCCCAGTTCCAGCGCGCCTCCTCGTCGAAAACCACGTCTCTGGACACGTGCAGGCGCTTCATCACTGGATCATACATGCGGTACGCCTTGGACCCGATCTCATAGCCGATGAAGACCATCGGCGTGCTCCTGTCATCCAACTTGCGCAGATGTGGTCCTGCTGCCTTGACATGGCCAACGCACCCAAAGATGCGCAGGAACCTCACATCAGCCTTCCGGCCATACCACGCCTCGTACGGTGTCATGCCATCGACGGAGCGCGTGAAGCTGCGGTTGAGGATGAAAGCAGCGGTGAGCACGGCCTCCCTCCAAAACAGGTTGGGCACCTGCTTCGCCTTGAGCATGCTCCTTGCCATGCCCAGGAGCGTCTGGTTACGCCGCTTGACGACGCCATTCTGCTGCGGCGTGTACGGCGCATTCAGGTGCCGCTGCACACCGCTCTTCTCGCAGTGTTTGTAGAACGTGGCCGAGGTGAACTCTCCGCCACGATCGGTGCGGAGCACACGAAGCTTGTGCCCACACTCCAGCTCGGCTGCGGCCTAGAACTTGACGATGGCGCACGCGGCTTCATCCTTCGTCTTGAGCAGCTCCACCCACATGAAGCGACTGCAATCATCGATCAGTACGAGCATGTAACGCCGCCCCCAGGTGTTGGTGGAGAGACGGGGCCGCACAGGTCACTGTGCACAAGCTCCAGTGGTGCCGTCGCCCTGTACTTGGCCTTCTGTGGGAATGGAATGCGACGCTGTTTCCCTGCGAGACAGACCTCGCACAGCTCCTCGGCGTGAGCAATTTGAGGTAGCCCGCGCACCAGCTCTTTCTTGGCCATCTTCTCCAGGCCGTCGAAGTGCAGGTGGCCGAGCCGTGCGTGCCAGCGCCAGGCATCAGAGACCGCCCCCACAGCAAGGCACACTGGATGTACAGGCGTGAAGACGAGTTTGTACAGGCGATTGGTGGAGCGCGATACCTCGGCGAGGAGCTGCCCGCGATCATTGCGGATGGTGAGTACGCCACGCCGGATGTGCACATCGAACCAGCTCTCATCCAGCTGTCCCAGGCTAACAACACTGTTCTTCAGTGCAGGTATGTAGTACACCTGAGTGAACGCGTTGTGATCACCCGTCTCGGCGGCGAACACCACCGTCCCACGGCCGCAGATCTTCACCATTGATTCGTCAGCGAAGCGCACCGTGCCAGACACTGACCTGTCCAGCTCCGCGAAGGACTCCAGGGAGCCTGTCATGTGATTCGTGGCTCCAGTGTCGAGGAACCACGACTGCCGCCCCTGATCGCCGTCGAGGGAGGGCGTGATGACGGCCTTCTCTTCGTTCAGAAAGACTTGGCCGCCGTTGTGCACCGCAGAGTTGCACGACGCGCTCACCAGTGTTGATGCAGGGGTGGCCGCGTGATCTATGCCCTCGCGCACTTCCTCGACACACGCCATCATGAGGCCAGGACCGCCGTCCTCCTCTGCCTCGGCGAGGTTTGCGGCCACCGGCACCGGTGCTGCACCTGCCTTGGCAGCCTCGTCGCGTTTCTTTTTGCGGCAGTCTTTGGCCCAGTGGCCTTTCTTGCGGCAGTAACGGCACTGGTCCTTGTCCACGCCTTGAGCCAAGCCAGGCGGAGTCGAGGTAGGACGCGGCTGGCCGCTCCTCTTGCCGCGGTCGTCGTTCTTGACGCCAGAACCACCGCCACGGGGCTGGCGCTTGCGTGCCTCCCACTGTTCCTCAGTGAGGAGCAGCTGCCCGCCTGCGGAGCCGCTGCCCTGGTCTCCATCCATGCGCTCCTTGATCGCGCGCAGATGGCCCGTGACCTCCTCGACAGTCAACGATGCAGGGTCGAGGAGGGTTTCCATCGAGAAGGCGATCTGTGCAAAACGCGAAAGAACAACTGAAAGGAATTTTCTCACTATTTTCTCTTCGTCGACGGCGTTCCCCAGTGAACGCAGTGCAGCGGCGAGGTTGGAGATGCGGATGGCGAAATCCTGGATCTTCTCGCCGTCCGTGAACACCACGGTTTCGAACTCAGTTCGCAGACGCCGCAGTCGTTCGTCGCGCACGCGATCAGGTCCTTGGTACTGGACCCGGATCGCCTCCCACGCCGCTTTGGCCGATCCCTTCCCGATCAACATGCAGTGCATGTCGGCCGGCGTCGATCGGAGCAGCGCCGCCAGGGTCTTCTTGTCGTCGACGCGAGGGACGGTGTCGTCCTCGATCGCGTCCCAGAGCGACGCGGCCTGAAGGTTTACCTCCATGACCATCGCCCAGTGCGTGTACCCGCCACGCGTCAGCATCGGGAACTGCAGGTTTGCGCCGGAGCCACTGCTGGACTCGCGCACGACCTGCTGCACGACCACCTCGCCGCCACCACGTCGAACTCTACTCCTGCCGCGGGTGGGCGAGCGCCGTCGCTGTTTCGCGGGTGGAGGAGTGCGCGACTGGCGCGGCGCGCCGCTCTGCGACATGGCCACAGGATCTAATCGCTCTGATGCCAATTGTCTCCCTAAACTCTAGCTCGAACGAGAGAGAGAGAGAGAGAGAGAGAGAGAGAGAGAGAGAGAGAGAGAGAGAGAGAGAGAGAGAGAGAGAGAGAGAGAGAGAGGGGATTCTGAGAGGAAGAACACACAGTTTTTGTGCTGCGCTCAACACCTGCAGCTTTTCTGTTTTGCTCTTCTTATTCATCAAGAGTACACCAACGTGCCCGAGCAACGTGCTCCACTACTGACCACGTCCATCCCCATGATCCGAGCTTCGTGCTGGGCCTACTACGACTGAGCCAAGGCGCACGAGACGCAACCAATTGGCGAGAAAAAAACGCTAACAGAAAAACGACTAGCTACTGTCGAAACTGAATGTGTCTAGCGACACTTATCTGAAGAAAACAAACTAAATTCACAGAAGGCCGAGGGAGACAGGGTTTAACCAACACAATTCCTTATTGTCTTCTGATGATACATATATCTGCTTTGTAAAGGTTAGAGTAAAGGAAATGGCAGTTTTCACCCCTAAAATACTTATCACACTGCTTTACCCAATTAAAATTGTTGTCACATTTTCACATTCGTGACACTACTAACCCTTTTTATACTACCTGCTACGTTTGAGAAATTTATCACATTTTACTCCCTAACTTTGCATTTATGAGACTAGCTACCCCTTATGCATCTGCCTACACATGCACTTACCATGTCCTGAAATTTTCTGTGGTACTAGGAGATATAGAATACAATGCTGAACGGATTACAACACACAAGTGGGGCGACATCACCATTCTCGTTCGAGTTGTTAAGACAGATTACTGATAATTTTTCCGATGACCGCATAATTGGTCATGGTGCATATGGAGTGGTTTACAAGGTATCATTGTTACTTGCTTCTTTATATTTGGGAATTCTGTTTTATCAAACAAGACGGCCGCTAGTTACAAGAGCCCATGCACGATATTAATAAGAGATCTTTAACAGGGAGTATTGGATAACGGGGAAAAGATTGCTGTGAAGAAGCTTAAATACATGCCTCCAGAATACGACAGCGATAAGCAGTTTGAGAATGAGTGCACTAACCTCATGAGAGTCCAACATCACAATATCGTGCGGTTAGTTGGCTACTGTCATGAAACACGGCGTGAATATGTTGAACACGGTGGAAAATACATTTTTGCTAGCGAGGACAAACGAGTTCTCTGCTTTGAATACTTGCTGGGTGGAAGCCTTGACAAACACGTCTCTGGTAAGATTGTGATTCACTTGGACAATATTATGGTGCAGAAAGAGAAATACTTGTTTCCCCTAATCTATGATCTATTTTAATTAATCTCTTCATTTACTTTTTGGTAATACACCTGCAGACGAGTCATGCAAACTTGATTGGAACACGTGTTACAAAATAATTAAGGGAGTCTCTGAGGGTTTAAATCATCTTCATAATGATTCCATTTTCCATTTGGACTTGAAACCAGCGAATATATTGCTGGACAGCAACATGATGCCCAAAATTGGCGATTTTGGTTTATCAAGATTCTTTCCGTCAACAGAAACATACACCACAACAACATGTTATGGAACACTGTGAGTTCATACCTACCGAGAAGTAATCAACTTCTATATAATTTCCTTACAAAAGTAATTGTATTTGATACCATGCAGCGGATACATACCACCAGAACACATCAACAACCATCAAATCTCGCCAAAATATGATGTATTCAGTTTGAGTGTTATAATTATACAAATAATGGCAGGACGCAAAGGCTACAATGATCATGGAGATACTACTTCACTCAAATTCATTGAGTCTGTAAGAAAATAATTTCTGAATCGTGACCACTTGCTTTTCCATATAAAGTTACGCCATGACTTACTCTTGCTCTCTAGGGATGCAACATGTGAACATTTCGTTTCATTTTGCAGGTATGTGAGAAGTGGCAAAAAAGGGTACATGCAACGATGTGGTCACACATATTACAAGAAGTTAAGACATGCATCGAAATAGCTTTAAGCTGTGTGGAATCTGATCGGCAGAAAAGGCCTACTATAAGCCAGATTGTCAATGCACTTAAGAGGATTGATATTGAAAAATTGTCACTTACGTGTGAGGTATTGAAAAATAAGCGATGCTTTCTTTTTCACTCTAGCCATTGCAAATTATTTTGATGAACATTTTTTTAATGAACCTTTTGGCTAAAAATAAAGCTACCCTGGTGAAAAATCTCTTTTGGTCATACTCCATCCTTTCCAAAATATGAGGTGTATTAATTTTCGGAAAAGTCACTTCTCTATGTTTGACCGAGCTTATAGAACAATCAATAACTAGAATGCCTAATCTATATTATTAGATTCGTCATGAGATATCTTTTCATATTTTATTTGGTCAAATGTAAAAACTTTTGACTTATAAAAAAAACTAATACACCTTATATTTTAAAATGGAGGGAGTATTACTTTTGCATATTGTATTTGATATTAGGGTTTTACAGTATTTATATCTGTAAGTAAGTATATTATAGGATTTGTACTAATTCAGCGTAACATTATCTCATGACTAAACGTGGATCTCTAGCTACTGTAGCTTAGATAGGCATCTAGCCAGGTTGTGCTATAGTCCACGGGAGCAAGGTTCATTGTTTGGTTGCGAGATAGACGAGCATGTTTGACTTGGTTAGTTGAGACGTTTAACAATTAAAATTATAGATAAGACATGTGGACACCTATACGCCTTGGATGCATAGCAAAACCAGATGCTTTGTCCGTGCTTGCCCACATGAGAGAGCCAATTTGGCTCGCATCATCAGCAATCCTTTTTTTTGCATTTAAGGGCAAAAATGCCATAAAAAACTAGGATTTTTTAGCAATACCAAACAACAAGTCCTTGCCTGAGATCCAAATGCACCCTAAATCGTGTTGTTTTCATGGCCCATAAAAATTATATAAATTAGTAACCTTAATATAGAGTACTATAAATGCAAAATTCATTTATGTACATCTCCCATTAAATATTTTGTAACTAGCACGCTAGCATTTGTTTCGTGTGCCAACTTCCAATCAATAATTGATTATCAAAATCTGATTTACGTGTCTCTTAATACATTACTGGAGTATATGACTACAAAATTTTCAAAGAGTTCTGCTACATGTATATCACTCCATTACTATTTTCTTATGATGGATGAAATCAGCTCATTAGCTGTTTTCCTTGGTGCAACCGGTGTGGTGCAGATCCCCATGGTAACAATATCATAGTACGAAGTATCGAACACATAGCTGTTACTCCTAAACCTTTGCAATTTTGTTGTTTGTAGGGCCAGAGCATGCAGGCCTTGGTCCACAACCAATATACGACCTCCTCACGTAAGCATCTCATTTAAAACATTTTTTTGTCTGTTCAGAAAATATTCAAATTTCACTACGGATCAAATGAAGGGGATTCTAACCCTCATCATCTTGGATTATGTTTGGCTTCTAAGGATGCCTACTCCTCTGAGGCAACCAAGTTTCAGTGGGGATCAACGTGCCAAAAGAATGATTTTATGCAAATCAACAAAATGTGCGGGCACACACACACACAAAATAGCACTTAGTGTTGTGTCATTCAAAATTCCCAACTACAGATTTTGAAAATATATAATTATTTGTTTTCAAGTTATCAACATTACAAATGATTTTCCAGTAATATGAATTTCTAAACAAAAATACCGTAAGCTGTACATTTTTCAGGTTTATGTTTTGATAATCAAATATTTGAAATACCTTCAAAACCAAGTATTTTGTCATAGTAATTTTGTTTGAGTGAGGAATTGACTATTTTAAATGGCTTGTCCAGCGTATTGCAGTAACATAAAGAAATACTCCCTCCGTCCCATAATGTAAGACGTTTTTTGAGTAACGTCTTACATTATGGGACGGAGGGAGTACCATTCTCCTTTATCTAAAAGGTTGTGATATGTTGGTGATCTCCTCAGCTTCTATGGGGGTCCATGATGGTGGCACTAGATTTGAGTCAACACCTGACAAGGTGGGAGGGGATGATAGATCGACGCATGCAAGTATGTACCAGGAAACTGCTGAACCCATGGACTATGAATACGAGCCTATCATTAGGTAAACATATTATATCTGCCCCTTTTCCTTTTCAAGGAGTACATATCATGTGATTTTACTCACCCTATACTTGTCATTTGAATGTTCTAGGAACCCAGCGCCTAGTGCTATTGGAGGGCATGCAGATAGAGATATTTGGGAGCTTCAAATTGTGACCCAGACAAGCAAGGACAACATCCTTGACTATGGCCCGAGGAACTCAAATATAAGGTTATCTCGTGACACAAATTTGCCATTTAATATATCATGAATTAGAGCATTTTCATTTAGCATTTTTACTTGGATGTTTGGCACTACTCGTGCCAAATATGTAAGGTTGTACTTTAGAGTGTTGTCATATTTCAGTTATGGTATGCACATTATTTCAGCCCAAAAATTATTAATCCTGTTTAAAATTGATCATAATTCAGAGAGGATGTACAACTATTCAAGTTTGTTACACAAATATTATTATCACAATTAGATGATAAGTAGCTTCAGTTTCTTTTTGCAATACTTATTTGTGTAAATATATAATGGTCAAACTTTGCGTAAATGAGATGGGTAAAATTGTGAAAAATCCTATCCACATTCTGACCAAGGGAGTGAAGGAGATTTGGACTAGAGAGGAGGGTGAATATATGACTACCATTTTTAATCTTTTGTTATTTCTTTTAGAAATTGTAGAATAATAAGTTTTCTAAGTGTGCAACTAAATGAATCGCCCCGTATGACATGATACAACTAGCACAAGGAAACCACAAGATATGCAAGCTAGCAACACCAAGACGAAGTAAAGGCTTGGGAACGAAATAACTGTATGATGGAGACAAAGTTTTTATCTCGAAGTTCACCTCCTTGGAGGGGTGTTAATCTCTATTGGGAAGGGGGAGGCCAACAAAGCACCTCATGTCGCCTTGTCTCTTCCTTCTTGTCCTCGAGGCTCGGCCAACACTAGTAGTTGAGCTTGAGGTGGTCATAAAACTTCACAATTTTTCTTGGAGCACAAATCCCCAATTGGAAGCTTCCGGGCGACACCAACCGTTTAGGGGTTCCAAAGGGGTTGGCTCTTTCATTTCCCCTCGAAGGCACGAAGGCTTTAGAGCACCGGGGGAGGATCTCATCAAGCTTTGAAGATTCAAAAATGGTGAGAAGAGGGAGTTCTTTATGGCTCAAGTTGGACTCCAAGTGGGGAAGAAGGCGTGGACCATTTGTATGGTGCCACTGAATTTGCCATTTTGCTCTCTGCGAACTAGTCTATAGTTCCTCTATGGAACTTCTAGGTTGAACTCCCGCCTGAAGTTCCAGAACGTATCCGGACTGAGCTCCGGACGAATCCAGAGGCTACAGGCCTCAATCTAGAGCACCGTCTGGTTTACCAGATGAACAATCTGGTCACCCAGAAGTCCCATCCGGGACCTCCAGGTTCAGTAGGGGTCAACGTTTACAAGTCGAAGAGTCGACGAGTCGTTCCAAGGTTGAGACTCATAGACTATTCTAGACTAGTGCTAGACTAGTCGACATAGTACTGTAGCACTGAACTTACAGTAAATAACTAATAATACCTAGTAGTAGTATGTAGTATTACACTATATAAGCATACAAATACAGTATACAATTGAAACAAGCAAAGTGGAGTCACTGAGGCAGAGCAGCACCAGCAACTAGCAGCAAGCACAGCAGCACCAGCAGTCTATCTGCGAGCAGAGCAGCACCAACAGCAAGCAGAGCAGCACCAGCAGTCCAGCAGCGAAGCAGAGCAACAGCAGCGGCAAGCCAAGAAGAAAGAGGAGGGGAAAGGAGGGGCAAGGCAGAGCAGCACCAGCAGTCCAGCAGCGAGGCAGAGCAGCACTGAGGCTCACCTGCCTGAAGAGGAGAAGAGCACGAGGGGCCAGCGGCGCGAGACGAAGGCGACGGTGGAGCTTCAGATCCACGACGTGGGGCCGGCGACGGTGGAGCTTCAGATCCGCGGCGGCAGGCATCTAGCGGCCGGCGACGCGAGGAGGGCTCAACGGGCGCGTCCAGGTGAGGAGGGGAAAGAAAGGATTAGGTCTCCCGCGGGATGAGGCATCGTATTTATATTCCCCCAGTTTTTTAAGTCGTTCGGCTCGAACATGTCGACTAGTCTGGACTAGTCGTCGACTAGTCGATGACTGGCTCGACTCATACAAGTAGTTTACACGAGAAACCGAGTCGACAGCCAGTTTGCGACTCATAGACTAGTCGAGCGACTAGTCTAGACTAGTCGTTCGACTCGTAATCGTTGGTAGGGGTGCAAAGACCAGGTTAAAACCGTGGCTTCTCTCTAGTTCTTCTCTTAGGGTTCTCTCTTTCAAGCAAGATATGAATCTCACACCCTTTTTCACCACATAAACCCTCCTCAATAGTCTGGCTTTCCTTTTACTCAAGCATAATATAAGATGCATAATTTAAACTAGCTATTTTTTTCTTAGGGGGTCCCTGACAGCCTTTTCTTTTCAGCCATGGGACTAACACCTATTCATACAACTTGTAAACTTCACTAGTCCCTTAACCACTTGTCATTTACACCAGAATCCACATAGGGGCTTAGATGTCCCTTCAGAGAGTGTATTAACACATATAGCTTATGCATGCGTATGGGTTATTGACCACTATTGTAAATTTCTAGATTTTAGAATTTTTACCTTTTGTCATTGGGAATTTGGGATATTTTTGAATTGTTGCAACTTAAGTACTTACAATAGTATAGCTTGAAGAACGGTTTACCGAACATAATCATATATTAATCAAATGTTGAAACCATAATATTACTGAACTGAGAAATAATTTTGGGTGCATAGTAAGTTATATATCAGGTACTGCCATCATTTCAAAATATAAGGCATATCCTTATTCTTATATACATGTCATATGTCCATATTCCAAAGAAAAAACTAAGTGTCTAACATATAGCTCTAATAAATACTCCCTACATGAATCTATTGAACATGTTAATTAGTTTTACCTTAATATTTCCTACATGAATCTATTGAACATGTTATTGTAGGGATCATTTCATTGTAAAGTTTTGGTATTTAGTTCAAAATTTTGACCTAAATAGGAAAGATTTACCAAACAATACCCCTCCAAAGTCCAAACTGACCCTAATGGTGCTGTCACCCAACAAGTTCTTGCTAACATTTTGGGCTTTTGGCGCGACATGCATCAAGCGCTGCCTCTAAATTGGGAATTTGCTAAATGTAGACAGTATGGAGTTTTACTCAGCTAGGTTTTAGTTGCCATGGCAGCAGTCGGCGAATCTATTCTGTTGTCAGGAATGACATTGACGGTTTGAAGAGTTCTCTTGGAGACACCTCATTCCATGAGTATTATTACTCTCAGCTAGGCCTAAGCACCACAACTAGCAGAAACCAAAGTGTATGCACTTTCTTAGTTCTGACATCAACGAACTCTTGAGTGTTATTGGGGAGGGCCTCCGCTACCACTACACAATCCAACATGTCGGTGCTAATGTTGGTTGCCCTGTCTGATAATACTTAAGAGAGACTGAGTCTCATCTTCCGCAACAGCTAATATCAGCTAGTTTCCACTTTCTCTCGTGTTCTGCCAGTAGTAGATTTGATCGTTTGATCGACCAGCATATCTTCTTTCTAATATCCGTAGTGGCAAGCAAGTCAGACCGCTATATCATGTGCCATAGTAGCCGATCAAGTTGAAATTTATCTTCTCTTGTCTAGCATCCAGACTTTATGATTGTGATATGTGTTCTTTGCATGTGGTTTATGCTGTCCAACTACTCAGACACACTGTTTGTTTATCTTCCAAGGGAGGAAATAGTTATGTAGATGTCAACAGGGAACGCTTCACTCGATACATATTTAGAAAGTTGTGCCTACTGATAATAATTACTCCCTCCGTCCCAAAATAAGTGCTAAGATTAAGACACTTATTTTGGGACGGAGGGAGTAATATTCTTAACCCAAGCTTTATAAGTCAGTTTCATGAGTTGGAGTGCTAAGATTTTTCCTCATTTTTTCTGGTTAATTTTGGAATTTCTAGAGAGTTTGTAATTAGCATAGTAATATATATGTGACATTTATCATATCCAGCTACCATTGCAGGATTGTTTTAAGGACATACATTAATATAGTACCTCTTTTTAAAACATACATGTTGAGGTTAATTAAATCAGACTGAGACTGTATCAACTTAGAATGATATCCATTTTTATTTCAATCCATTAGTTCCAAATTCAAGGAACACATGTTTTAGTGTCATGGGTTAGTTGGGCAGCAAATAAATTTTTTGACGGTAACCGGGCACTAAACATCGTCCAGCTACGAGAGGAGAATAATTTTGTTCGTTAAATGCTGCCCTAATTCTGTTCTTGTATAATTCTTGTTTTCAAACAAGTTGACCTTATTCTTAAAAATATTTTGATTATCAGTGACTTATTTCTAACACTCTCAAATTCGTAAAAAATGTTGATTATCAATGACTTATTTAAGACACACTCAAATTCATAACACCTTCTTTATACATGTAAGCTAAGTGTAACTGCACAACTATGCTTTTCTATACTAAACAATATGTGGGAAAATACCCAGCTATGCTCATTATCTCCACTTTTTTGTCAACAGGGCGGAAGGCAGCCTTCATACTCCAGTCACCATCGGTATAATGGATGCTATTGGGGTTATTAGTGGCTTCAAAGAGTGTGACTATCTTTTTCAGTGGGCTAGATCTACTATTTTATCTCAATTTAGCGGTACAAACGAGCAAGGGCTCGATGAGGAATTATTTCGATTGAAGAATGGCCTACAATGCCTTAGGGATACTCTTCCCGCAATGTATGAACTCATTGATCGAGCAGAGTGGAGGAGCCACAAGCATTATGTGGCAGAGCTCCTTCCAAAACTCAGGGATGGAGTGTATGATGCGGAAGACCTTCTTGATGAGTTCAGATGGTACATACTGAAGGTGAAAGTGGATGGGAATGGAAGCCAATCTTCATTCATGGACTTCTTCAATAGTGTCATTCGTGGGAGCTTTAACAAAGTGGATGGTATTCAGAAAAGGCTAGATAATATTTACATGCACCTCCGTGGTATGGGGTTGCATGATATCACAATACGGTTTGACAAATCAGTCAGGCCAGAGACTAGCTCTTTCCCAAATGAAACAAAAATATTTGGTCGTGACATGGAGCTAAAGCATATAATTGAATTGCTTTGTGCACCAATAAATAGTAGTGATGCTCATCCCAAATGCCAGAAAGGAAATACTGCAGTTGATGTATCACCAAGTACATCAGCAAGAAACCAAATTGGTAGTGAATCAAGAATATCAGATCTTCCTGTTTTACCCATAGTTGGAATTGGGGGTGTCGGAAAGACCACTCTGGCTCAACATATATGTAGTCATGAACAAGTGGAGTCTCATTTTGACATAATAATTTGGGTTTGCGTCTCAGATGACTTTGACGTGAAGAGGTTAACTAAAGAGGTCATACAGTCTTGTCCTGAAAAATATGCAACAACTGAAAATTTGAATTTGCTTCAGAAGAACTTTTCTGAGATTGCAAGAACTAAAAAGTTATTGATTGTTCTGGATGATATGTGGGATGATGTTTTGAAGGAAAATGGGCAGTGCTGGAACAGGTTTTGTGCACCTTTAAAGAATGTACTACCGGGAAGTATGATGCTGGTCACTACTAGAAGTCCACAGGTTGCTCACAGAGTGGGCACGATGGATCCCATTACATTGCAAGGTTTAAAGGATGATGTTTTTTGGAATTTTTTCAAATTATGTGCTTTTGAATCTGGGAGTTCCAGCAATAATGATCCTGAGTTAGAGCACATTGGTAGAAGGATAGTTCCTAAGTTAAAGGGTTCTCCTTTAGCCGCTAAAACTCTTGGACGAATATTAAGAATGAACCTTCAAGTAGCACATTGGAATGATGTACTAGAGAGTGAACTGTGGGAGTTGAGCCAGGAAGAGACTGAAATTTTGCCAGCCCTTCGGTTGAGCTACATGTATTTACCTTTCCATTTGAAGAGGTGCTTCTCATTCTGTGCCGTGTACCCCAAAGATGATAAATTTCAAAAGGAACGTTTAGCTGAAATTTGGGTGGCAGAAGGCTTTGTTGAACCTCAAGGTGATACTCCACTTCGAGATATTGGCTGTGATTACTTCAATGACCTTTTAAATCGGTCCTTCTTTCAAGAAGTTCAATGTGAATACTTAATGCATGACTTGCTGCATGACATGGCACAGAAAGTTTCAGAGCATGACTGCTTCATATTGAAAAGAAGGAGTGACTTAAAAAATATTCCTCCTAGTGTTCGCCATTTGTCAATACTCTCTAGCACAGACATGGACTATCCCAGCTTGTTGAGTCTATGTCGCTTCACAGAGCTCCGTACCCTTCTTTGCAACGGGCCTTTAGCGGAGAACAAAATTCCAGCTAGTTTAATGGAGAAATGGTGGAGTGAACTTCTACGTCTGCGTGTGTTTGTTTGTGCCACTACTAATGAGTTACCAGCTGCTATTGGAAACTTGAAGCATCTTCGGTACCTTCAAATCTCAAGAGCTTCACCTTTCAAGAGTCTTCCTGACGAGTTATGTTGGCTCTATAATCTGCAGATTTTATCTGTTGATAATTGCAAGCTAGAAATCCTGCCTAATGACTTCAGTAATCTGATATGCTTACAGAGATTTGAATCACATGGATTTCAGTGTAATTTAAGGTTTAGAAGTTCCCGGGCAGAAGAACTTTATGAAGTGAGTGCTGATGTAGCCAATGAAGCCAATGATGAGCCCGGGCGAGGATTTAGGTTGATGAAGAATATTAACCAGCTTGGTGACTTGAAGATATATAATATTGATAAGCTAAGCAAGGAGCATGCAGGAGAAGCCCAACTACAGAATAAGATGGGCTAAACATCTGAGTGGGATATATAGGGTTGAAAAGGAACGGCTCCTTGCCCTCATTCAGTCCTTAGATGTAAAAGCAGAAACCACGGTGTTGCCAGCCACCGAGCTTCATACTAAGCTTGACGCTGAGAAGAGGTTGAAAGAACTGCTTCGGGAAGAAGAGTTAAAGTGGGCTCTGCGGGCCAAGGTACGAAGAGTAGTCGAGGGGGACGCGAACACTCAATTCTTCCATATGATTGCAAATGGCAAACATAGGAAGAAGAGAATCTTCCAGCTAGAACAAGATGAGGGTACGATTATCGGGCGGGATAATTTGAAGCTTTACATTACCGAGTACTACAAACGATTGTTCGGACCACCAGAGGAGAACTGTGTGTCTCTGGATGAGTCTAGAATCGAAGATGTACCTCAACTCACTGTGGTGGAGAACGATATATTAACCGACCCTTTTTCGGAAAAGGAGGTTTTCGAGGCCGTTTCCCAGATGAAAAATAATAAGGCACCCGGTCCGGATGGTTTTCCGGCTGAGTTTTATAAGAAATGCTGGCATATTATTAAAGGGGACCTGTTGCCGATGTTCCATGATTTGTTCTCGGGACATTTGCAGCTTTTCCAGCTTAATTTTGGAACAATAACCCTTCTTCCTAAGAAAACAGAGGCCGTGAGAATCGAGCAATTTCGGCCTATCTGTCTTCTGAATGTCAGTTTCAAAATTTTTACCAAGGTTGGGACGAATAGGCTAACACAGATTGCGCATGCCGTGGTGCAGCCTACTCAAACGACTTTCATGCCGGACAGGAACATCCTGGAAGGGGTGGTGGTCCTTCATGAAACGCTCCATGAGATCCACACGAAAAAACTTGATGGGGTTATTTTCAAAGTGGATTTCGAGAAGGCATATGATAAAGTCAAATGGCCGTTCCTTCAACAGGCCTTACGCATGAAGGGCTTTAATGAAGCTTGGCGACGCCAGGTGGAAGCATTCATGCAAAAAGGGAGTGTCGGAATCAAAGTGAATGATGATATAGGTCATTATTTCCAAACGCATAAGGGATTGAGACAAGGCGATCCTATGTCTCCAATATTATTCAATATTGTGGTGGACATGTTGGCGATCCTGATAGGAAGGGCAAAAGAGGCCGGTCAGGTGGGTGGCTTGGTGCCTCATTTGGTTGATGGTGGTGTGTCCATCCTGCAGTACGCTGATGATACTATCATCTTTATGGAACACGATTTGGCCAAAGCGAGAAACATGAAGTTAGTGTTATGCTTATTTGAACAATTGACGGGGCTTAAGATTAATTTCCATAAAAGCGAGCTGTTGTGCTTTGGTAGAGCCAAAGATGAACAAGAGGCATATAGACAATTGTTTGGTTGTGAAGTTGGGGCTCTACCTTTTACGTATCTAGGTATTCCCATTCACCATCTTAAGCTAACAAACAGCGAGTGAAAGTGCATAGAGGATCGGTTTGAGAAGAAACTGAGTTGCTGGAAGGGAAAACTCATGTCTTATGGAGGCCGGTTGATCCTTATTAACTCGGTGCTCACGAGTTTACCTATGTTCCTCTTATCCTTCTTTGAGGTCCCAGTTGGGTTTAGGAAACGGCTGGACTTCTATCGATCCCGATTCTTTTGGCAGAGTGATGAACTTAAGAGAAAATACCGACTGGCCAAATGGGATATTATCTGTCGACCAAAGGACCAGGGGGGCTTGGTATTGAAAATCTAGAAGTCAAGAATAGATGCCTGCTCAGTAAGTGGCTGTATAAGTTGGCACTTGAGACGGAGGCAACATGGGCGCAGATCTTACGCAGTAAATATTTGCAGTCCAAGACCCTGTCCCAGGTCACTATGAGACCAAATGATTCGCCGTTCTGGAAGGGGCTCATGAGAATCAAAGCTACCTTCTTTAACAGAACTAGGTGTATTGTCGGTAATGGTAATGACACTCGATTTTGGGAGGATACGTGGCTTGGCGACGCGCCTTTGGCGACCCAGTATCCGTCCCTTTATCGTATTGTTCAGCGCCGTGAGGCTCTTGTTGCCACGGTTCTGCAGTCCATTCCGCTCAACATTCAGTTTAGGAGGGTGCTTGTGGGTGACCGATGGAAAGCATGGCTTCACTTGGTTCGGAGATTGATGGGGGTTCAGTTAAATCCTCAGCCCGATCAGTTGTGGTGGAAGCTTACTAGATCTGGGGAGTTCACAGTTAAATCGATGTATATTGATATCATTAACTCAAGTGTGATTCCTAGTTCCAAAGAGGCTTGGAAAGTTAAGGTCCCCTTAAAGATTAAAGTGTTTATGTGGTTTGTACATAAACAAGTAATTTTAACAAAGGACAATCTAGTTAAGCGTAACTGGACAGGTTCTACTAGGTGTAGTTTCTGTGATCGGGAGGAGACCATCAAGCACCTCTTCTTTGACTGCCCGTTGGCACGAGGCTGGTGGCGCTCTGTGCAAACTGCCTTTAACATTACTCCCTCGACTTCGGTCAACACGTTATTCGGGACGTGGCTTGCTGGGATAGACTCCGAAACAGCTAGACACATTCGTGTAGGAGTTTGTGCGTTGTTATGGGCAATTTGAAACTGCAGAAATGATTTGGCTTTTAACAGAACAACAACTATTCATTTTTTGCAGGTTTTATTCCGGGCTACTGCGCTGATCCGTATGTGGTCCTTACTCACTCCGACGGAGGCCAGGGAGCGTTTGGTTACTGGATCTGTACGGTGGGAGATGGTAGCGCGGGATATTTTCAACCAGTTTGGATGACGGTCATGTAATAGGATAGGCGATTAGTTTACCTATCTGTTAATTTGCCAGCCGGTTGTAACTTGTTAAGCTTTCTGTTTTGGCATTGAGGCTCTGTGTGAGCTTGCCGCTCCTTTTGTCTGTAAACTTTAAGACCTTGTTCAACCTTATTTACTCTTTTTAATAAATGTGGCGGTGTGCATCGTTCTGATGCAGAGGCCGGGGAATCCCTCTTTTCGAAAAAAAAGAAAAAAAACAGAATAAGAAGTATCTTGAGATGCTGAAGCTGTCATGGTCTGGGTTGAGGTCTCCAGAGGACAATGACATAGAAGTACTTCGAGTTCTACAGCCTCCCACCTGCCTCAAGTCTCTGCTCCTCCATGGTTATCCAGGTGTGTCGCTGCCAACCTGGTTTCCAACTGAGATCTCGCCAAGCTTAATGCCACCTTTGTTTATCAGTTGTGATGGACACGAGAGATCATCAGCATCCCGTATCTCAGAGCGTATAAACTTAAGTGAGATACCTGAGGTGCTAGTTGACAACAATAATGATATCACCAGTATTTTCTCGTCGCTGACAGACCTGGTCATTGTTAAGTGCCAAAATTTATCATGCCTCGAACATGTTGTACACGTACTGGCCATCAAGAAAATCACAGTTAAAGATTGCAAGAACTTAGTTTCAGTACCAGCTGAAAGATTTAGGGATCTCCGTTGCCTTGAAGAATTGACGGTGCAAGGATGTCCAAAAATATATTCACAAAGTTTGGTTTCACCTTCTCTCAAGAGGCTTATGCTGGGTATGAATGATTGGTGTGTTGACCCTAGTTGTGGGAATCTCGGAGAAAATGTTGACTGCTGCTCCCTCACGTACTTTTCTTTGTCATGCAGCCGTCTCACATCCATTAAACTACAGATGTGGAATCTTCCAGCACTAGAAGAGTTGCAGATTTCACGATGTCAATTTCTTAAATCTATTATTGGACAATCTGGACAGGTCCTCAGAAGCACGAGCGGATCTAGAGCATTCCCATCCCTTATTTCCCTAACAATTTTGTCGTGTTCTAAGCTGTGGACCATTGATGATCTCCTAGCAGAAGAATATCTACCTGCCATTGAAAGAATTCTTATTGAATCTTGTGGTAGTTTATGGTCCCTACCCGATGAAAGGTTTGGGAATATTTCTTCTCCGAGGGATTTGAGGATCACTGATTGTCGTAGACTGAGCTGGAAGAAGGGATTTCTGTTACCATCTTCCCTCCAAAGTCTCACCTTAAATAACTGTGGGGATATCTCTGCATGGGTTCCCAGCTGCCTAAAAAACCTTGCTTCCCTTGTTACATTGAGGATTTGTATGTGTCGCCATATAACATCCATTCCAGGCAGCCTTTGGACCACTAATCTCACATCACTTGAGAACTTACTGATTTGGAGTTGTCCAGACATTGTATCAATTGGTGGAGAAAACGCAATTTCAGAAATACAAAATGTATCGATTCAATGGTGTTGTAAGATGGAGGATCTAAAGCAGCCCGTGGTAAGAGGCAACCTGATGTCAGTAGAGTGGAGCTAGTCTTCCCCTATGGTACGTGTGTTTACACAAACTTCTTCCAGATTGTACTCATATTTTTCTTACACTATTGTGATGTACGATTAAACATTTTGCACTTGTTCTCCACAATTTTAACCATCCTTGACTTTACTGATCAATTCTTTCGTTTGTGTAGCATCTATTGTGGCGACAATCATTTGGGAACTGAAGCTGAGTTTTAGCTGAATCAACGTTACACCATAGCAGATTCTCCTCATCACTTGAGTTTTACTCTATCCATCATTCTGTCCGCAATTCATATGAATAATGTCTCCCCATTTTGGCATACGTCATTTTGCACTCTCTGTTCCATCTTCCATGTATAACAAATGTATTTTATTGGGCCTCATCAATTACCGTATCCAGTATCTACTAGTGTTTCTATCAAACCACTTCAATTGATCTTTTCCGATGTGTGGGGTCCTGCTCCCACTTCTGTTGGTAGACATGAGTATTATGTAAGCTTTATCGATGACTATAGCAAGTTTGTGTGGATTTATCTTCTCAAAAAGAGATCTGATGTCTTTCAAGTTTTTCAAAATTTTCAAGCCTTGGTTGAACAAAAATTTGATAGCAAAATTCTTGCAGTCCAATCGGACTGGGTGGGGGGGGGGGGGGGGAGTATGAAAAACTCAACTCCTTCTTCCAAACACTTGGCATATCACACCATGTCTCATGTCCTCATGCCCATCAACAGAATGGCTCCGCTGAACGGAAGCACAGACACATAGTTGAGGTCGGGCTAGCTCTCCTGGCAGGAGCCTCCATGCCCCTCAAATTTTGGGATGAGGCTTTTCTTACTGCTGTTCACATCATTAATATGCTTCCAAGTCGAGTCATCAATAATCAAACTCCAGTAGAAAGACTTCTTCACATCAAACCAGACTATAAATCTCTTCGCGTGTTTGGGTGTGCTTGTTGGCCCAATCTTCGTCCATACAACAAAAGAAAACTCATGCTTCGCTCAAAACAATGTGCTTTTCTAGGATATAGCCCTCAACACAAAGGTGTCAAGTGTTTAGATATTTCCACTGGCCTTGTCTATATATCCCGTGACGTCATTTTTGACGAAACACAATTTCCTTTCGCCACCCTTCACCCAAATGCCGGTGCTCGCCTCCGAGAAGAAATTCTCCTCTTACCTACTCATCTTACCACCTTTGATCAAGGGGGTCCGAATTCTGATGATCAAATGTTGACTAATCCTGCTACTAATGGTGTGCATGAGTTTTCTGATGATGTTCCAGGAGATAACAGCGAAAATAATGAAGAAATCAGTGAAAAAAACGCGCCGGCAGGTCCATATCGCATGTGTCCGCATCTAGGAGGCAAATCTTCCTTGGGATCGGCTCCACAGCAGCAGTTCAGTCGATCTTCCTCGGTATCGGCGCCGGCAGACGCGCCAGATGCGCAAGAGACAGCGCCAGCCGACCGTGCGGCTGTCTCCAGTCCAACGCACGCCGCGCGTCACGCTCCAACTGGCGGCGGCCCCAGCGCCTCTCCGCGCCAACCCCCGCCCGACACGTGGCAGAACACGGTTCGCCAGGACGGCACGCGCTTCCGTGACCAACCGGTCACGTACAAGCGGCGCGACCAGGTTCGCCGGCCCGACACTGGGTCCGGATCTGCTGCGGGCCCAGGCGCGGACTCCTGTGCACCCACGCGCGCGCCGAAGACTGGCGTCCGCCCCGAGGCTGATCCGCCATCATCCACTAATGATGAGGCCCCGGGATCTTCTGCGCCTACAGAACATGCTGCACCTGATCAAACTGCCACAGAAGATCCGGCGGGAGCATATTCTGCTACAGGAGCTTCTGTTTCGGGATTTTCTGTGGCTGAGAATCCTGATGCTGCACCGTCACGACGTACACGACTACATCATGGGGTAATACATCCTGTTAATTATAAACACATAACCAAATACGGTATGGTTTGTTCTACAGGTGAACCAGGTGAACCCCAGACGCTCCAGGAAGCACTTGGTGATGAAAGATGGAAAAATGCTATGAATGAAGAATACATGGCACTCAAGAAAAATAAAACTTGGCATTTGGTTTCCCCACAGCAAGATAAAAATTTAATTGACTGCAAGTGGGTATTCAGAATAAAGAGGAAATCTAATGGAACTATTGATCGCTACAAAGCTAGGCTCGTTGCAAAGGGTTTTAAACAACGGTATGACATAGATTATAAGGACACATTTAGCCCAGTCGTTAAAGCTGCCACTATCCGTCTTGTTTTGTCTATTGCTGTTTCCAGGGGATGAAATCTCAGGCAACTTGATGTTCAGAACGCGTTTCTTCATGGTGTTCTGGAAGAGGAGGTATATATGAAACAACCTCCTGGGTTTATAAGTAAAAGTGCACCCTCTCATATCTGCAAGTTGGACAAAGCACTTTATGATTTGAAACAGGCACCAAGAGCATGGTACTCCCGTCTCTGTCACAAAATGCAAACACTTGGTTTTGTCCCTTCAAAGTCTGACACCTCTCTGTTCATCTACAACAAGTTCAATACATGCATGTTTGTCTTGATATATGTTGATGATATTATTGTGACAAGCTCATCTGATGAAGCTATCACAGGGTTGTTAAAAGATTTGAGTGCAGACTTTGCCTTGAAGGATCTTGGAGACTTGCATTATTTTCTTGGGATTGAAGTAAAGAGGCACAAGGATGGACTTCATCTCTCTCAAGAAAAGTATGTAGTTGACTTGGTAAGAAAAGCTGGTCTACAGGGTTGCAAACCTACACCTACTCCACTGTCCAGTTTAGAAAAGTTATCTCTCACACAAGGAACTCTCTTGAATCAAGAGGATAGCACAAAATACAGAAGCTTGGTAGGAGCTCTTCAATATCTTACTCTTACTAGGCCTGATATTTCTTTTGCTGTCAACAAAGTGTGTCAGTTCCCCCATGCACCCACAACTGTTCATTTGACTGCTGCCAAACGGATAGTTAGATATGTCAAAAACACATTAAGCATGGGTCTCAATTTTAGCAAATCATCCTCTACACTTGTCAGTGCATTCTCTGATTCTGATTGGGCAGGCTGTCTTGATGATAGACGCTCTACTGGTGGCTTTGCTATTTTCTTTGGACCCAACTTAATTTCATGGTGTGCTCGTAAGCAAGCTGCAGTCTCCAGATCTAGTACAGAGGCAGAATATAAAGCATTGGCAAATGCCACAGCTGAAATCATATGGGTTCAGTCCATGCTCAAGGAACTTGATATAAAAATTAAACAAGCTCCATGTTTGTGGTGTGATAACCTTGGTGCCACCTATCTCTCAGCTAATCCAGTGTTTCATGTCAGGACCAAACACATTGAGATAGATTTTCACTTTGTTAGAGAGAGGGTGGCTCATAAGCAACTTGACATTCGTTTTGTGCACTCCAGTGATCAAATTGCAGATGGATTCACAAAGGCACTGCCGGTCAAGAGTTTTGAAAATTTCAAGTATAATCTCAACTTAATGGAGTTGTGATTAAGGGAGGGTGTTAAACATGCAACATGTCACGATAGGTGACCGGCGCATCTCATAGGATATAGTTGAGATAGTTAGGTTGTTGGAGTCTTATGATTATCTCATGTAACCTCTTATCTCTATCTCCTGTCTTGATCTTCAAGAATGTAATCCAAACCGCATGTATGCGCTGTTATGGGAGGTGCGCCCCATCTACATAACACGAAGCCGTCGGCCTGAGAAGGCAAGACGTTCCGCTAGTTCACACATGGTCAAGTGATACTTGTTAGTGATAAATCTTGGAGTTACAAGGGTAGAATACAATACACTGTTGGAGCTGTCTCTTTTGGCGAAACTTGGTGAAACCAGCGTATAAAATTCAGTTGATATTGATGAGCAGTATTTTTATTCTTGCGCTCCTGGTAAGCTGGAGGTTTACCATCAAAATCAGTACATTCACCCGCCAAAAAATAAATAAAAATAAAATCAGTATGTTGGAATAACAACGACTCCTTTTACTTTAACTTTGTGAGCTTCCCTTCAAGGCAACGGCGCTTTTCCTGGTATATATACCAACAAGTCTACTGTCTTGCTGTCATTGTCATTTCATTGCTACTGGTATTGTTTTGATCTCTCAGTGAGTGCCGTTCCTTGTATGGCCCAGCGGCCAGCGGCTTGGCACGGGCAGTTTATGGGCAAAATGCCAATGGCGGGCGACCTCCATGGAGGTTGTTTTAAAAAATAAATCAAAAAACATATTTTAATATTTTAAAAAATTCTGAAAACAATCATACATGTTTACATGGATGTATTCTACATGTGTGTAAATTGAAGAAGAAATACTGTTGATTTTTTTGGGTGGAAGTGAGGTCGCCGACGAGAGAGAGGAGGCAGATTTTTCTGGAGAACTCTACTTTATCCATTCCCCTTCCACACAATGTATACACCTGCACCTTTTACAATGTCCACCCTCTACTATCCTATCCATACAACTAAGTCCTACCAACACTCCCCCTCAAGATGGGGCAAAGATGTCAATAAGCCCCATCTTGTTACATGTTCTTGCAAAAGATACAACACTAACACCTTTAGTTAATACATCCGCAAGTTGTTCACCAGATTTCACAAAACTAATAAAGTGTTCCTTCATCTAACTGATCCCTCAGGAAGTGTCGATCAATTCCAATATATTTAGTCCTATCATGTTGCACTGGATTGTTCACTATATTTATAGTGGCCTGATTATCACAGTACAGCTGAAGTGGTGCCCCTTTATACAACCGGAGTTCAGTTAACAAAAATCTCAACCACATCAGCTCACATAACCCTAAAGCCATAGACCACAGTTCAGCTTCTGCAGTGGACCTAGCCACCACACTTTGTTTCTTACTCCTCCAACTAATTAAATTACCCCCAAGAAATATACAGTGGCCCGATGTAGATCTTCTATCATCTAAACACCCAGCCCAGTCAGCATCAGTATACCCCTCTAATATTAGATGCCCATAATTTGAAAATAAAATTCCCTTTCCAGGACATCCTTTGAGATACCGCAAGATTCGACTCACAGCATTTAGGTGATCTGTTCGTGGATCGTGCATGTATCTACTAACAATGCTCACAACATATGCTATATCCGGTCTAGTATGAGATAGATAGATCAATCTTCTCACCAGCCTTTGATATTGGCCTCTATCAATTGGATCACCAGCATCTGATGTGATTCTATGATTTTGCTCAATTGGTGTTATAGCATGTTTGCATTCCAGCATCCCAGTTTCAGCAAGTAAATCCATCACATATTTTCACTGTGAGAGGTAAATACCTTGTGCTCCGTAGGCCACCTCAATTCCCAGGAAGTAGTGTAGATGCCCCAAATCCTTCACTTCAAATGTCCTTGACAACATTTTCTTCAAACACCTTATCTCCACCTCATCACTTCCTGTAATTATGATATCATCAACATAGACTACAAGAATTGCAATTTTATCATGATTATGTTTGAAAAAGAGTGTGTGGTCAACATTGCTTTGCTGATACCCCAAGGAGCAAATCTCCTTTCTTAATCTTCCGAACCAGGCCCTGGGCGACTGCTTTAACCCATATAGTGATTTTCTCAGTTTACAAACCTTACCCTCTGTTTCAGGACTATGAAATCCCGGTGGAACCTCCATATATACCTCTTCTTGCAAATCTCCATGAAGAAATGCATTTTAACATCCATTTGGCACAAGTTCCATTTATTATTTCCTGCAATTGACACTAAAGCTCTAATGGTATTCATTTTCGCCACAGGAGCAAATGTCTCATCGTAATCTACGCCATATGTCTAACTATAACCCTTTGCCACAAGTCTGGCCTTATATCTTTCTACCTTCCCATCAGGAGTTTGTTTTATGGTAAACACCCATTTGCAGCCTACAACTTTCTTATTAGCAGGGAGTGTGGTTATTACCCACGTATTATTCTTATCGAGAGCAGCCATTTCCTCTAGCATTGCTTCTCTCCATCGTGGATGCATTTTTGCTTCTTGCCAATTATGTGGGACATGCCCGGCAGCATCTAGTGCTGCAATAAAAGATTTATATGAAGCCCCAACCGATGTGTAAGATATATAGTTGGAGACACTATAAGGTGCCAATTTTGAAGGCAGTTTCCGTGCGGTAGATCGGGGCTGCTTCCTATGTGCAATAGGAATATCTAAGTCATTATAGTGAGAAGAAGTGTTACCATTGCTTGAGGATAACAATGGATCCTGGGTTGAAGTTGAAGGATGTGTCTCAGGTTGTTCTTGTGCTTCAGGTTGTTCTTGGCTCGACTGAGTAGTTTCCTCCCCCTGCAGTTGTTCCTCCTCAGTCCGGTGTCTTCGTGTATACACTCGAAGATTTTGTTCCTCATTCGGTTTTGGCCACCGTGGTGCTTCATTTGAGGTATCTTGGTGGTCTTCTTCTATATGTTCTTGTTCTTTTTTCCAATGTACTCCCATCTTCATTTGGAATTGCTCCAACTATCACCTCTCTCAGTGTTGCACCATTGTTTTCCTCTTCTTTATCTCCCCCTACCTCGCAATCTGTATCTGAGATATCATTAGCAGGAAAATCAGGAAACACATCGGTTAAGTCAGTTGGTTCACCATAAAACGGTTCATGTTCTCTAAATACCACATCCATGCTCACAAACATTCTCTTCTCAGATGGACACCAACATTTATAACCCTTCTTCTTATTGAAATACCCCACAAATATACACCTTAATGCCCTTGAGTCTAGCTTGCCAACCGAAGGCCTGTAATCCTTCACGAAACATGTACATCCAAATACTTTGGTGGAACCACGTATGTCGTCTTCCCAGTAAGACATTCTATTGGTGTCTTGTAACCAAGCACCCTGGAAGGCATCCTATTCATCAAATAGGCTGCAGTCATCACTGCTTCACTCCACAAAAATTTAGGGACATTCATAGCAAACATTATACACCGTGCAATCTCCAGGAGATGCCTATTTTCCCTCTCTGCTAGGCCATTTTGTTCAGAGGTACCTGGACAGGTAGTCTAATGAACAATTCCATAACTTGAAAGATATTCATCAAGTTCGTTGTTCACATACTCAGTACCGTTATCAGTACGTAGTATCTTCACACATGCACTATATTGAGTCCTGATCAAATTATGAAAATCCCTAAAGCATTCAAACACATCACTCTTATTACGCAAAACATAGACCCAAGTAGTTCTAGTGCAACAGTCAATGAACGTAACAAAATAACGATACCCATTTAAAGACACTACTCCACTAGGACCCCACACATCTGAATGGATAGTTTGGAGTGGTACATCACTTCTATTATTGGATGACACATAAGAGCTTCTAGTCTGCTTTCCATATTGACAAGGATCACACAATAGTCTCTCCTTGTTGATCTTGATGTAAAGGTTAGGGTATAGTTCGCCCAATGTAGCAAAAGACAGATGTCCTAACCGACAATGTTGAAGTAGGAATTCTTCTAGTGGTGACGAAGACACAGCAGCAACCACGATAGGGGATATATCATTATCCAAATAATATAGCCCATTATGCATGCTCCCCATCCCAAGCTTTCTTCCAGTCCCAAGTTCCTGAAAAATGCACCAGTGAGGGAAGAATATAGCAACACAATTCAGGTCTTTAGTGATGCAGCTTATTGACAGAAGATTAATTGGGAATGCAGGAACATGCAACACAGAAGATAATGATATATTTGGGCTACACTTGACATCCCCAGACCCACTAACAGTTTGAGTAGAGCCATCTGCTAGTCTCACACTCTCCTTGTTTAGATCAGAGACATAGTTATAAAAACCTCTAGTTGAGCCGGCCATATGCCTGGATGCCCCTGAGTCAATTAACCATTGTGCACTCTTATAATTATCATTACACTTCCCAGTAAAAGAGCTATTACCAGAAAAATTAGTTGATGCAGATGATGGAGATGGCTCTGAGGATTGCTTATCACCAAGGCTCAAACCTTTAAACTGATGCCACTTCTCTAACTCATCAGTTGTCATCTCAATGCTTACAGTTCTAGGTGCTTCTTCAACAACAACCGAGGTATTTGCCCTTCCTGCTGGACGCATACCTCTTCCACGACCACCACCACATCCATCAAACCCTCGACCACGACCCCTGGCACGCCAGTCCAAGCCTCTACCACGGCCTCCTCCCATCAACTGTGGGCATGCTGCCCTCAGGTGTCCTGTTAGACCACACTCGAAACACACCCGACTATATGTATTAGTCCCGGTTATTGGATAATTCCCGCTCTCTGCAGTTAGGAGAGCTGAACGTCTATGCACCACTCCCTCTGGGACAGCCGCTCCAACCTCCAATCTCAACCGAGTCTCCTCACTTATAATAGCAGAGATGGCTTGTTCTAGACTCGGCAACTTTCCAATACCATAGAGTGTTGCTCTCCTATTTTCGAATTTAGAATGAAGACCATTTAAGAAGACCGTAACACGCCTTCTTTCAGTCCACTTGCTGTATTTTTCAACACATTTCCCACATTCCATCTCAACCGGTTCGTAGTAGTCCAGGTCACTCCACAACCTTTTCAATTTTGACACATACTCCACCACAGTCTTCTCACCTTGACTCAGCTCATGTAGTTCTTTTTGAAACCTACATGCCAACATTTCATTTCCCACTCCTGAATATGTACCCTTCAAGAGCCTCCAAATCTCCGAAGCGTCCTTAATCCGCTCCACCTGTTTTGCAATCTGAGATGACAATGAGCTTAAAAGCCATGCCCTCACAAAAGCATTCATCACCTTCCACTTCTGTCCCTCCTTCGAATTTTCCTCTATGGGTTTCTCCACTGTTCCAAGTACATATCCTTCCAAATTCCTTGAAACCAAGATGGTTTCGGCATGCTCTGCCCAGCTGGAATAGCTTTCTGGACCTTCAAGCTTCACATGTGGCATCTGCAAAGGCTGAATTTCCCCCTTGACTTCAGCCTCTGGTCTAGGACTTCCAGCTTGCCTACTGATTGCGTTGAACAAAGCCTGGTATCTCTCGTCCATCGCTTGTAACACGGCCGCGAGTTCTCCGGCTGTAACAACCGCCGGAGAATCACTGTTATCTCCCATTCCATAGTTATTCTGGGCTTAACCAACAAACCTCACAACAAGCAGACCTCCCTTTTCTTCTCTGCTCTCCAGCCAAACAACAGCAGTAGCAGCAGCGCCCCCTTCTTCTTAAGACTCCTTCTTCGCCCCAGCCAAACAGCAGCAGCAGCGCCCCCTTCTTCTCTCCTCTAGCCAAACAGCAGCAGCAGTGGCAGCAATGTCACCTTCTCCGCTCCAGGCTACCAGCAGCACTACCCCTTCTTTCTCCACTCTAATCCACTCGTGCTCCTAGAACTTGCTCTGCCCCAGCCTAGGGCACGCCCCCTTCTGCACTCCACCTCGCAGTAAGCACCACTGCGAGTAGCTGATTCACCACCGGCGAGGGCCCATCGCCGTCACCCGCTCTGATGCCATGTTGATTTTTTTGGGTGGAAGTGAGGTCGCCGACGAGAGAGAGGAGGTAGATTTTTCTAGAGAACTCTACCTTATCCATTCCCCTTCCACACAATGTATACACCTGCACCTTTTACAATGTCCACCCTCTACTATCCTATCCATACAACTAAGTCCTACCAACAAATACATTATGGCAGATTGAGGATCTGTGCTAACAGTGTAATTCTGATTATCTGATACGAGATTCTTCTACTCTGCTCACGTAGAAAATACTCCTTCCATTCCACAATAGAAGACGTTTTTGCAAGCTAAACGTCTTATATTGTGACGGAGGGAGTAGTTTTTTAGGCTTGTGAGCTTCACTTGCACATTAGCAGTTAGCCTCGTTGAACAACGGAGAACGTAATAGTACCATCTTATTGTTTTATAATATTAGTAAACTCTACTTGGACTATGAACGGCAATCCTTTTAGACCAAGATTTCACCGGGGTATATATTTTATGGTTGCTGCAGGGAAGTGATTCTTTGAGGAGCTAGATAGAGATGGTGATGACCAAGTCACCCTAGAAGACCTTGAAGTTGCATTGAGAAAGGGGCGATAGCCTAATCGATCGACCATGGGTCTCTGCCTCGGCAAGGCCCCTTCTCCCTGGCCGGACCTCCCGCTCGATCTTGCCGGCCTCATCCTCGGCAAGGCGCCTTCTCCCTGGCCGGATCTGGCCGGCCTTATCCTCGGCCATCTCACTTCCCATGCCGACCACCTCAGCTTCGGGGCCGTATGCCGCTCCTGGCGCCTCGCCGCGCGGCACCAGCTGCCGACACGGGGCACCACGCCTTGGCTCAACCGCTTCGTCCGTTGCTGCCGCGGCTCCTCCGGCGGCTGGATCCTCTGCTGCCATGACAATAACCGTCGCGGAGGACGATGGTGCTTGTACCTTCGCAACCCTTTCCACGCATCGGATGCCCTCATCGAGATCCCGTGGCACCACAAGGAGCCGTCCAATATCGTCATGTGTTCTTCGTTCGTGGCGATTCTCGACGGAAGGGACTTCATGATTGAGCCTCTCTGGCCGGCCGACCCAAGATGCTATTTGTTTAGTGGTGCTGATTACGTGAACATGGCATCTTACCGTGGCAAGATCTTCACCGTCACACACTCAGGGGAGCTCTCCTCCCATGACCTCGTCCACCATGGCTGCGAGCATGTGATGAAGATGAGCCCATCCGTTCAACCCGTGAACAACACTGTCTGCCACCTGGTCGTGTCAGCTGATAAGAAAAAGCTACTGATGGTACGGTGGAGCAGAAAGGCCATGTGTGTCCTGGTTGATGATCAACGGAGGGCTGCAGGTATTCGAGGTGGGCTTGGCCGAGGGCCAGTGGTTGGAGGTGAAGGACCTGGGAGGCCAAGTTCTGTTCCTGAGCAGGAGTTGCTGCAGGGCTTTTGGATCGCCAGAGCAATGCCACCCGAGATTCCCACAAGGGAACCGTGTGTACATCTTGGGTGTCGACTGGCACCTGAAGAGGACTGTCGCCGATGCCA
The DNA here is from genome assembly GCF_018294505.1 of Triticum aestivum. Classification (NCBI taxonomy): domain Eukaryota; kingdom Viridiplantae; phylum Streptophyta; class Magnoliopsida; order Poales; family Poaceae; genus Triticum; species Triticum aestivum. The sequence goes on along the minus strand of NC_057812.1, from coordinate 684,493,059 downwards.
GCCTGTGCAAGTGCCATGACTATCAGCACGTCGATATTCCTAGATACTGCGTGTATGACATGATACTGTTAGTCTAGTTTCACTAGGCGGAGGTCACCAGCTAGAAAGCGCCAAGTCAGAGTGGTTTTTTCCATGCGAGTGATTGAAATCCAGAGATAAATCGTACTAGCTTTATGGAAAACTAGCAATGATCTACCGAGGGGCCTTGATACTACGATGCAGGGCAATTATATAATTTCATACAAGGTGCATAAACTTACAACCAAGAGGTTCAGGGTTCAAAACCCAGTAAACGCAATAAATAATTGCGGCCTGCCCCCGCTTCCGCCGCACACGTCATATAGCTCCAAAGAAGCATCGACGTAAGGAGGGGTGTTGGAGTGTAATGTTTGGCCCTCTCCATAGTTCGGACTTTTGAATGAGTTGGTTGGAGCATGAATTCAATATGGTATCCGAGCCAAGAGGTCTTGAGTTCAAGACCCTGCCAACGCAGTATTAAATAAAACGATTCTGCAGCCTACATCGATCCCATGTCTAAGGACTAAAATAGCCTAGTCGTGAGGGGGAGTGTTGAAATATATTGCCCACCTTCCTCCATCAGTTCTGACTTTTGGATGAGTTGGCTGGAGCATGAATTCAATAGTGAAAAATATAGGATGTTACTATTTGTGTGTTGTATTGATGTGACCCTCATAAGGATTATATAGGTGTACAAGGCCTGTTCTGGAACTCTCCCAGCTCCACCAAATCCACGATTTCAGCTTCTGGAGCGAGCTCCTCACTTCACCCAGCGATCAAAAAAAGTTCTGGAGGGACGCTGGCATCTCCCTTCGCTGCAGCCCAGCTGGGAGGCAAAAAGCCTGTTAGGCTCCCCATTGGGCTGGCTGGAGGCAGCCCAGATGTGCAGCAGAGTTTTTTTTTCTGTCATGCCTTGGGCTAGCTAGGCTGTCCGTGGTGATACACACATTTGGCGTGTTAAAAAAAGATACACATATGGCTGGGCGGGGCTGTACGTGGTGCCTTGGGCTTATAGCATGCAAAGTTCTTGTTAATATAGTAGCTACTGCAGCTACTTTTGCTATACAGGAACATGTACAGAGAGATCTACATGGAGCAACATGGAGCAACAAATATACAACAATTATGTAATATTTGAAAGATCCCAAATCTTCGGAGCTAACATAGGTCATAATTTAGCAGAAATACTTGTTCATGCCACAAAAGTTTCATTTGCCAATAAGTTTGCAAATCAATATGGTCACGCATAGAAAATCATGAACATGATTTCTTCACCAACTAAGAGCAATGGCTGTAGCTAGTTCATGCCTAAACAAATCCATGTTAGGACCGCTTTCTGCCGTTGTTGAAGCATCCGATGCATTAGGAATAGTTGGAACATAATCCGGATCCCTCTCATACCGAAGAAAGTGGAGATCCTCTTTGTCATGGAGGCGGACGTAGTTGTGTAGTGTCATGGTAGCCGCAACAATCATCTTTTGTGTTGCAATCGAGTAGTTTGGCATCTTGAACAGCAAAAGAACTCACAATTTTAGCCTTCTTCCATCACTCATCATCTTGTGACACGGTGTTGTTCACATAGTCCCATCCGGCTGCGGTCTCCCGAAACTTGAGTTTCTTGAACAAGGTGAAATCAGCTTTAAGCTTGTCCCATTTGTTTTTCAACTGCGTATGTGTGTAGTCAAGCCCGGTTCTCATCTTAAATTGTCTTGTCACCTCATCAAATGCGTTTGGGGTCAAATAATTGCCTGGCCTATTTCCAGCATCCACTTGCTCGACGAACAACTCGCACACAATCCGAGTGTTTTCAACACTCCATTCAGCAGTCATGCTTGACACTTCTCTACGAAAATGCATGTCACATTGGTCCTCACATATACTAGGATAATATGAAAACTGAAGTTTTTTGCAAAGCCAAAAGCATGTCATATCAGAACTACACTTCACAAATAAACTACATTCGACTCCTCATGTTAGAACTGGAATCAATCTGTATGCTAGCAATTATGTTATAACATGGTTCCGCTATTTACACGAAACTTAGAGCGTTCTTGGCAGGACTACACAATTCTAACTGTTAATATCTTACCAGTACTACACTTCACAATCTCTAGTTCATACTGCTTACTAATATCTTACCAGTACTACAATTCAAACTAATATCTCTGGTTGAATTTTGCTTATATCTTAGCAGTACACATACTACACTGCAGAAAAAATCAGTTTGCATTTACAACACATGAACACCAAGTCTGACATAGGTAGATCATCTTTGTTGGAGCTCACCTTGTGGTTTGGGCGAGAGGGCTCGGCCTTCTGGCTGCTGCTCCTGGTCCGGCGTCAATGGCGTTCTGTTGAGCTCGCCATTGCCACGGGCTCGCTGCTCCAAACTGGTGGCGGGACAAGCGCCGCTGAGCAGGGGATCCGGCGGGAAAGAGGCCGGGTGGGCGGATCTGTACGCAGAGGATGGTTCGAGAGGCACTGGCTCGGTTCTGTACGCGAGCCCTGCGAGGAGGAGGTGAGCGCCAATCGTTTTCCTTGGCGGTGGCAAAATGCCGTAAATACATGGAACTCCAGATTCCGTTAATTTGTGAAGCTGGGTTTTGCTCGCTCCGTAAAATTGCACTACGGCCCATGCCAGCTTCGCTATTTCAGCTTCTTGGAGCTAATCCGTTCGGCTTCGTTTTTTACGTGGACTTTGGAAAGCTCAGAGTGGGAGAGTTTTAGAACAGGCCCTTAAAGGGCAAGAAGCCTATGACTTGGAGTACAAGATGATATGTAGAATCCTAGTCTATCTCTAGTCCTATACATATTCTAACATCCCCCCTCAGTCGTAGCGGGCGTGAAGCGGACGATTGCGACTGAATTTGAAGTCTTGCGCTTCTGTCGTCTTCTTCGTTGCGCCGTCATCAACTGCGTCTCTGATGTGTCGGCACCTAGGGCGGTGACTGCGTCCCCTTCTGATGCCTTCCTTGTCTCTCCTCTATTTCCTCCCGCAGTCACAGCGGGAGTGGCGTGGACGCTAGTGACGACGCGGACGCTGTTGACTGGAGTTGTTGCCGATGAGTTGTAGACGTAGCCCTATATGTCGATGTCGAGGAAGCTGATCATGATGTAGCCGTGGCCGAGGTAGTCGTGGTCGATAATGTAGTTGTTGTGGATGATGAAGCCGCACAAAGGCGGAGACACAAAAAAATGCGCTATGACGGACAGGGCCGTCTCCAGGAATTTTGGGGGCCCGAGACAAAATACAAAATGGGGTCCTAAAATTCTAAAATTCGTATAACTAAAGAAGTATCCAAGGAATATCTCATATTGCAGTGGCCAAATAATACCTCCTGGCTATCCAAGGAAAACCTCATGCCAAAGCATATATATAAATTTGGTCGACTGCATAATATATGTAGAACTGAAACTCGATGATTAACAATCAAACCAAATAGATCAAACAAGACAAAGAAATACAAATAATAATAAGGGGTACAAAAGAATACCAAATAAATAGTTTGCTTCATCCATTCCCCCCATATGTGTAGAAACTCCTGTTGTTGCAGGTCGCCAATGAAAATATGTCATCATCTTATTTTTCTGTAGCATGAATCGATTTGGGTTTCATCCATGCATGCACACATTTTTTTAGTTCTAAATTACTCCGTGGTTAATTGTTCAAAGACATCAGTTTATAAATCAACACATACAGCATGTCATCAGTTCAAACTTCCAATGCATCTTCTACTATCAACGGCGGAGCCAGCGTAGAGCTATTGGGTTCAACTGAACCCAATGGATTTTGCCTAATTCGTGTGTATATATATGTATTTATGTGATATGAATCCAGTAAAATATTTTGGCTGACCCTAACAAACAAAATACACCTCACGTGGAACAAAGGGCCCAAAAGGAAAGAGCAAACATGCAGCCGCACGGGGCACGCCTCATTAATCATCTGCTTACCCTAAAAAAATTTGATCTTCTGCTTTTCTTAATCATTCCTCTGTTCGTGTCTCCAATTCCCATCTGGCTGTTCGTGTTGCTCGGCGACTCGGCCGCCGCCGCACGCACGTGGATGCAGATCGACATCTGCAACTATTGAATCCCAAAACTTGACGTAATTAAATTAAATTGCCGCATCTTCTCTCTCTTGTATATTTTCTATCTAGACTAATAGCTCAGTACAATAGCTATTGTTTTGCCCACGTCTTTTTCTAAAGAAAAATACTCCATGAACTTTAATTGATATAGTCTACGGAGCCGCATTTTTCGAAGGGAACTCGGTCACTAGATAAGACGTAGGCAAAGTGCATCAAATGTCACTGCAGCTAATTTCGCAAAGCTTACCATTCATGCAAAAATTAACTTAGATGAGTTGCCTTATGATCCGGATGATCGGAAGAAAATTTCAGAGTACACAAGAAATCCACAAAAGTAAGATGAGATTAGGCGCAAATATTTAATGAGGGGCCTTATAGGCCACCGTCTAATTTTGATTACCCACAGAGGAAGATTGGAGATACTCAACAGAGATTTAATCTAGATTGTTGATAAATATGGTCCTTGGCTTGAGTATAGTGATAAAGTGCATAAGGCCTTGTGTTTATGCTGCTACCTTTTCAAATATTACAATAAGGGACAAGCTGGGCTAGCGCATTTGCAATTAATGACTGGAATGGTTGGAACAAGAAAAACGGACTATATACCCATGATGCTAAGGCTAATGTTATTAGCTTTCATAATGCAATAGTAAAAAAGATGTGATGCTTTGATGAATCAAGTTCAGTCAATTCAGGTTGTTCTGATAAACAAACTGATCTTACAAAAAAGCAAAATCGAATCCGGCTTAATGCTTTCATTGATTCGGTAAGATACTTGTTGCATTAAGGCTTAAATTTCTGAGGCGATGACGAGTCAGAAGAGTAAAAAAATAAGGAAAGTTTTTAAGAGTTTGTACATACCTTGATAAACTGATTCTTCTTAATAGTGTTCCGTCGTGTGTAGCAAATTTTGTAATGAATGATTGTAATAACATTATTAATTAATTAATATAGGGGGGTTTCAAAAAATAAAAAATAAAATAAAGCTATGCGGAATGTAGTTATCGAGTGAACCCAATGAATAAATTTTCTGGCTCCGCCCCTGTCTACTATTGTTGTTTGCCTCTCTCAGCCCAAGAAATCAGTAAATTACTCATTGATTAGTGGCTGAGGCGACGAGCAGCACCTGTGTTTCTCGGCTTTGGAGGGGCTGCAAGTCTTCGGTGTAGCGGAGAAAAGGCGAGCGCCCGGCGACCAGGTGGAGGACGGGAATCACTGCCGCTAGTGCAAGCACGGATCAGCTAGTAGGTGGAGCGTCGCCGCCGCCGATCTGCAGCAGACCAACACTGGTTGATTCATTGCATGGGGGCATGGGAGATCACGAGAGAGTCACGGCCCTAGGGCTGAAGCTGTAGCGGGCGCTGCATCGGCCGGCTGCTGCAGCGCCCGGCCATGCCTGTGCCTCATCGATCTGTCGTTGCTTCTTTTTTTGTCGATGGAGTTCTCGATGGCGCTCGCTGGTGCAGTTTCGATCTTGAAGCCGGCCACATGCAGCGGCGTCGGCGCGTGATCGAGACAATCGTGGCACCTGATCGCCGCCAAATCTTTCACTGATTTTCACCGGAACATGAGGGCTATAGAATTTATTTGGTGGCTAAAGAAGATTAATCTACTAAGAAAATTGGAAAATCGGAATTGATCTCTAGTCCTATACATATTCTAACATAGTGGTCCTATACTTAGAGGGCAAGAAGCCTATGACTTGGAGTACAAGACTTAGAGGGCAAGGGCCAGTTAGGTGTACAAGACTTAGGCTGGTCATAGTGGGAGTAACATAGGTAGTAACATAGATGCCACATAAGCAAAAATGTTGATGTGGCAAGTAGTTAATGAGGAGAGAGGCAAATAGAGTAACCTAATATGTTATCATCACATAGCGCTTTCCAATGCAAAATGAGTCTACAAGACAATAAATGTGCATGTATATGTTACTACACATATGACACTTCCCATTATAAGGGTAGTAACATAGAGTAGTAACGTATGCATGTTACTACTCTAAGTTACTCCCCACTATGACCAGCCTTAGAGGGCAAGAAGCCTATGACTTGGAGTACAAGATGATATGTAGAATCCTAGTCTATCTCTAGTCCTATACATATTCTAACATAGTGGTCCATTGCAAATATTTCTCCAGCTGCGCTATATATTTTCAAAGCAGATGACTACTCCCTCCGCCCGCGAATAAGTGTACATCTAGCTTTTGTCTTAAGTCAAAGTTTTAAAATTTTGACCAACTTTATAGACAAAAATAGCAGCATTTATGGCACTAAATTAGTATCACTAGATTCGAGTTGAAATGTGCTAATTTAGTGCCATAAATGCTGCTACTTTTGTCTATAAAGTTGGTCAAAATTTTAAAACTTTGACTTAAGACAAAAGCTAGATGTACACTTATTCGCGAACGGAGGGAGTATTTCTAAATCGCCAGAAGGGTCATTTTGAAATTGTTTGTCATGGTACATTAATGAATCACTTCTTCTTCGATACAACCCCCCCTAAATATATCAACGGACGAGATCTGTTAATACCCCTTCATAATAAAGGGTAGGATGGTATTTCCAGAAAATACTCGTGAAGATATTTCTGAGTCCGCCTTGGGCCGGCCCATTAGTGAGTATGTACTGTAGCAAGGTTCGAAAATCCAAAAACAATCTTCTGCCTGTTAGGCTTCGAACTCAGGACCTCAGGTGGAGGTGACCTTGCTAATACCACCAGAACAAACACGATTTGCTGATACAATTGCAGCGCAGTTTCTTATGACCTAACTGGACATATTATAGGAGTTTTTCTCTTAGAAATACTGTCACAGAACAAATTGATACTGTACAACCTGGATGGACACTGTAGCGACCAACACGGGGCATTGTAGCTAAATCGTTTTTTATAGCTCAACAAAAAGTAATGTGTTTTTAATCTTTTGGAATTTTTTTAAAACATGAATATTTTTTAAAAATGAAACATTTTCCAAAATTTGAACTTCTTAGGGAAACGTGGGTTTTTCTTTCAAATGTGCGATTTTTTATGAAAAATAATTTGATTTTATCAATATTTTTCAAATTTAAGAACATTCTTTTCAGAATTGTAAACATTCTTGTGAAATGCAAACATATGTTTTCCAAAATTACAATAAATTATCAAACGTATGAATATTTTCTTGAAAGCACGAACAATTTTTAAATTTTCGAACATTTCTTTTCAAAATGCCACTACTTTTTCAAATTTCTGAGCTTTATTCGAAAACGCAAACATTTTCTCAAATTTATGAATATTTTTCAACTATACTAACATTATCTGGAAACAATTTTCAATTTCTAGGGCCTAAGCATTTTTTATTTTCGATTTTTTCCGTTTTCCTCTCTTTTTGTTAATTCATTTTTCTACTTTTGAACTTTATTATTCTTTGTGAACTTGTTCAAAAATTTGAAAAATTGTTTGGTATAACATAAAATATTATTTTTAATTTCGAAAAAGGTTCGGAAATTTCATAAATGTTCAGTTTTTGAATTGTTTTGTTCACAAATTTAATAAATGTATGTGTTTCAGAAAAGTTGTTATTTTTTTTAAAGTATGTGGTTTGCCATTTTGTTCGAAATTTCCATCAGATTTTCGTAATATCTTAACAATTTTGGAAAAAGTTTTCTAGTTTGTAACATTGTCATACACACTTTGTAATTCCAAAATTGTTGATAAATTTCAAGAAATTTCTAGGACAAAAGAAAAATGTTTGTGTTGATTGTAAATGACATAAATTACAAATACACTCATCTAAACTTGTAAGGCCATGGATAAATGATCCCAGCTTCTTGTAACATCCTGGCACATGCATATGAGGCATCCATGCTACGTTCGAACAACTTCCGACACTATTTACATGTTGTGGCGCGTCTGACCATTTATGGGCCTAGTTTCACCGAGAAAACTCCAGAAAATGCAAAACTTTTCAAAAATGTAAATAACTTGGCATGGTGCCTTAAATTGGTTGTAGAAGCTGGTGGAATACATTTGTCATTTAACGGATATCGAAAAACAACGAGCTTTCAAAAAGACCCTTCTGGCCTAAGCGAACACCCTCCGTTGAACATAGTCTTTTTTGGCATCTTTGAAATGAACCCCACTTTTGCAAGAAGGTAGGCACATACCTAGTTCGGACGATTTTCGGTAACACGTCCGGCCATTTATCGTCCTTTTTAACAAAAAAAAAACTTCAGAAAATGCAAAACTGATTGAAAACACAAACAATTTTGCATGGTGCCTTGAATATTGGTCATACAAGCCCATGAAAAAATGGGGTCATTTCAAGAAAAATACAAAACTTGTCAAAAAACCCAAGCAACTTGGCTTGGTGCTTTGAATTGGTTATACAAGACCATGAAAAAAAATTTGGGGGCATGGATGCCGACGATGGGCATGCCACCTGCTGGTAAAAGTTAGGGTCATTTCAAGAATGTCCAAAAAACACCATGTCCCGCGTAGCATGTCCGAGTAGGCATCCATGCCAGGTTCGATGGAAAAGGATATTTAAAATCATAATTTATATATGTACTTAAAACTCTTATTTTAAGTTTTTAACATAACTAATAAATACAAAATTATAGAACTGAAAACAGTAAATGCTTTCCTAAAGCATAGGAAACATAATTTAAAGTAGTTACTTAAAATTGTTATTTTGGCATTTCAATTTTTTTAAGAAAAGAAAATGAAATCTTAGGCCTTGCCCAACTAAGCGACGTCATCCTCCGGTCGGGCGCCTATTGGAATTTGTTCATAATTAAAAAATGAATCTATTTTAAATAAATATTGTTCCCAAGTTGAAGAAATATTCGGGAAAATTTACAACACTTTTTTGACATCATGTGTTGTTTGCATTTCTGAAAAATCTTTTGGAATTTAAATTTGTATTCCTGTTCAAATGTTTGTCTTCACAATTTTGTTCGTGCTTTTCCAAAAACTATTCATGTTTTGATATTCTGAACAATTTTTTAAACACACGAATATTTTTTGAAGTTACATTGCAATTTTTGAAAATGCAAATATTTTTTAATTTATGAACCAAATTTGGAAATAAAAAACGTTTTGAAAATTTGAACAGCATTTTGAAAGCGCAACCATTTTTTGAAAAATAAAGAAGAAATGTAACAGGAAAAAAACTATGGAAAAAGGAACCGGTTCACAAAGTGTTCCTAAAACCTTTTTAAAATTCCTAACCCTTCTGTTACTTAAAGCGTCTGGCTTTACATTTTTCACCGAAGGCTTGTTATTCCAGTGGTTTTGTAAGACAATAGTTTATGTTTTAGGTGGTCACGGGTTCGACTCCCAGATCGTTCTATCCTTTTTTTGATATATTTGTCATCACATGTACCGCAAATCTTCGGTGCCTTCAAATCTCGAGAGCTTCACCTTTCAAGAGTCTCCCCGCCGAGTTCTGTCGGCTCTATAATCTGCAGATTCTATGTCTACAGAAATGCATTCTAGAAAGCTTGCCAGATGACTTAAGTAGTCTGATATGCTTACAGAGATTTGAATCAGATGGATTTCAATGCAATTCAAGGTCTAGAAGTTTTCGGGAAGAAGAACTTTATTATGAAGCGACTGTTGATCTAGCCACTGATGAGCAGGGGCGAGGATTTAGGTTGATGAAGAATATGAACAACCTTGGTCACTTGAAGATAAATAATATCAGCAAGCTAAGCAAGGAATCAAGGATCATGCAGTAGAAGCCCAACTACAGAATAAGCATTATCTTGATATGCTTAACCTGTCATGGTCTAGGTTGAATTCATCTCAAGAGGACAATGCAATGACATAGAGGTGCTTCTGTTAGATAATGAGCAACTAGCTTTACTGAGGGCCCATGGCCAGTACATATACAGATGTGCTAAAGTGCAGAAAAGCCCCTTATACAATGGGGATGAGCACAATGAACTATACACATCTAACACACACACACCCCTCAAACTCATGGTGGATCGACAACACTGAGTTTGGAGAGGAAAAATCCATGCCGTGCTCGAGTCTGTGCCTTCGTGAAGAAGTCAGCCAACTGTAACTCCGAGGGCACATAGTGAAGGGCGAGAGTCTGATCCTGCACAGCAGCGCGCACAAAGTGGGCATCCACACCGATGTGTTTGGTGAGCACATGCTTCACCGAGTCACGCACAATACTGATAGCACCGGTGCTGTCAGACAGTAGAGGAGTGGAGGTAGTAGCAGACACACCAAAATCCTCAAGTAACCACCGTAACCAGATCACCTCAGCAGTCAACATAGCCATGGCTCGCAACTCAGCCTCTGTGCTCGAGCGAGAAACTGCAGTCTGCTTCTTTGTCTTCCAGGCAATAAGAGGGCCACCAAGAAAGACACAGTAAGCAGACAGCGAGCGTCGATCAGAGGGATCACTGGCCCAGGTAGCATCAGAGTAGGCCTGGAGCTCAAGAGAGCTGGAGCAGGGAAAGAAAAAGCGCTGAGAGATCGTGCCACGAAGATATCGTAGAACACGGAGGAGATGACTATAGTGGACAAAGGTGGGGGCCGAAACAAACTGACTCAGGATATGGACAGGATAGGAGATGTCAGGACGCGTAACGGCAAGATAGACAAGACTTGCAACAAGGTGACGATAGCGAGTGGCATTAGGAAGAGGGTCATCATCAGAGGTACGAAGCTGAACGTTGAGCTCCATAGGAGTCACAACTGTACGCTCATCACCAAGAGCAGCGCGAGCAAGAAGATCCTGAATATATTTTTCTTGGGAGATGTAAAAGCCATCAGAGGTCGAGGAGATCTCAATCCCAAGAAAGTAGCGAAGTGGACCAAGATCAGTCATGAGAAACTGATCGCGAAGGCGCTTAACAAAGGCAATATAGTCAAGGTCGTCACCAGTGATGATCATGTCATCAACATAGAGGAGGAGAAGAGTCCGACCACGAGGAGTCGTGTGAACAAACAACGCAGGATCATGATCACTGGGTAAGAAACCTGCTGCAGTCACCACAGAGGCGAAGCGCTCAAACCAGGCGCGAGGGGCATGTTTAAGACCATAGAGGGAGCGGCGAAGTCGACAGACCATACCATCACGAGCGTAGTACCCCGGTGGTGGCTGCATATAAACCTTCTCACGCAACTCGCCATTGAGAAAAGCGTTCTGAACATCAAGTTGAGAGATAGACCACTGGCGAACAGAAGCCACTGCAAGAAGAGTGCGAACAGTGGTCATGTGGGCCACAGGAGCGAATGTCTCATCATAATCGTGCCCCTGCTCCCGCTGAAAACCACGGGCCACAAGACGAGCTTTGTAGCGCTCAAGAGAACCATCGGAGTGAGTCTTAACCTTGTAGACCCACTTGCAGGTGATGGGATGGACATCGGAAGGAAGGGGAACCAGATCCCATGTGCCAGAGCGCTCAAGAGCAACAAGATCTTCGGCCATCGCAAGTTGCCATTCAGGCTGAGTCATGGCAATTCGGTAGGAAGTTGGCTCAGCAATAGCAGAGAGACCATACCGATCAGGGGAGTAGCGATCAGGCGGGGGGCGAGGCCGAGCACGAAGGTTGTGAACCGGGGAAGGCGTGAGAGGAGGTGCACCAGAGGTGGAAGGCGCGTCAGAGGAGACATCCTCAGTACGAGATCGTCGAGTATACTGGAGAGGAAATGGTGAGAGAGGGCGACGGACTGGAGATGAAGGTGGAGAGGTGGAGGAGGAGTATGGAGAAGACGGTGTCGATGGGGAATGAGAAGGAATGAGAGGTGCCGGAGGAAGAGGTGACACATGAGGCACATAGCCGGGTGTGTCAGGAAGGAGCATGAACGAAATGTCGTCCACAGAGAAACTCGAGGAAGAAGAACGTGGGTAGTAAGAACGAGACTCGTCAAAAGTCACATCATGCGAGATGCGCAAGCGACGACCCATAGGATCCCAACTTCGATAGCCCTTGTGCTCATCACTATAGCCAAGAAAGACACACTCAACCAACTGAGCAGTCAGTTTGGTGCGTTCTCGTGGGGCAAGGACATAACACACACATCCAAACATCCGAAGAGCGGAGTAGTCAGGGAACGTCCAGTGAGACACTCCATAGGAATACCACCCTGCAAAGCAGTCGATGGCTGAATGTTGATGAGATAAGTGGATGCAGAAATAGCCTCGGCCCAAAAGTGAGGCGGAAGGGAAGCGGCAATCATCAGTGCGCGAGCCGTTTCAAGTAGATGACGATGCTTACGTTCGACAACGCCGTTCTGAGCATGAGCACCAGGACATGAGAACTGGGCAAGAGTACCCTGTTCCGCAAGAAAACCACGCAACAGCTGAGAGATAAACTCACCAGCGGAGTCAGCACGAAAGGTATGAATGGGCGTGGAAAACTTGGTGTGAACCATGGCAGCAAAACGTTTATACATAGAGAGAACCTCGCTACGAGATTTCATGAAGTAGAGCCAGGTGTAGCAAGAGAAATAATCAATAAACAAGATATAATAGCGATGACCACCTTTCGAATCAAAGGGGGCAGGGCCCCAAACATCAGAATGAACTAAGTCAAAGGGACGCTGAGATACCGACTCACTGGTAGGATAAGGCAACTGGGTCTGTTTGCCAAGTCTGCAACCATTACAATGTAAAGAAACATCTCCAAATACAGACCCCAAAAGGCCCTGACGAACTAAGTAAGACAAGCGAGAGCCACAGATGTGACCAAGGCGATGATGCCACTGCTGGAAGGACGAAGACGAAGAGGCAGCAAGAGCATGGGAGCTGGCAGGAGTGATGGCAGCGGAAGGAACACGAAGCCAGTCAACCTCCCAAAGGCCCTCTGACTCATGGCGCCGGGGGCCAGCACCAACCAAAGCCTTGGTGCGTCAATCCTGAATGGAGCAAGAGTCGGTATCAAGGATGACACGACAACCAGAATCAGTAAGTTGGGCAGCGGAAAACAGATTCATGGTAAGATGAGGAACATGTGAAACACTGGAAACAGAAAAAGAGGGAGTGGAAAGAAGACCACGACTAGCAACAGGAAGAGGTGTGCCATCGGCGGTAAGAACATTAACAGGCGAAGTAAGAGGTCGGAGAGAAGACAACATAGAAGAATCTGAAGACATATGGAAGGAGGCTCTAGAATCCAAAACCCACGAAGATGTACCTGACTGTGTAGATGCCTGCGGTTGTGAAGAAATGGCTGCAGCCACAGCAGCAGCTGAGCCAGTCGACGAAGAGCCTGAGGAAGCCAGGAGGCGTTTGAGCCTCACAATGTCCTGGTCAGTGAGTGACGAAGTCGAGGAGGATTCAGGAGTCCCACTGGAAGAGGAGCGTCGCTGGTCTCGCTTCTTCTCATGGCAATCAGACTCTGGGTGACCGGGCCGAGAGTAGTAGCCACAGAAGGTGTCACGGCGCGACCGGCCCCTCTCAGTATAAGTAGGACGACTCACCCCCCTGAAGGTGTGGGGAGGAGCGGTGGAGCGGTGAGCCGAGCAGATGACATAGGAGCCCGAGCAGCCAACACAAACGGGACCACCAGCAAACCAGCAGAGCGAAGACGGGTCTCCTCAGCATGAAGCTCAGCAAGCACCTCCGAGATTGGAACACGACCACGAGCAAGCAAGTGAGCATGTTTGGACTCAAATTCAGAGCAGAGACAAGATAAGAACTCATGGACCCGCTGAAACTCCAGATCAGACCGAGTAGTCTGACAGCAACGACAGGTGCCACAAACAACTGTCCGAAGAGAGTCAAGCTGACACCAGATGGCACAGCACTGTGAATAGAACTCATCAACAGAGGAATCACTTTGCTGAAGGGCGTGCTCCTGACGCACCACAGAGAGATAGAGAGCATCACCAGAGGGCTGATAGCGCTGACAAAGATAAGACCACGTCGCTGCAACTGTGCCAACTCCCATGAACTCCGAAACAAACTGAGGGAGGACACTGGCAGTAAGAACAGCAGCAGCACGAGCATCATCATTGCACCACTGAGTGTAAGCTGCTAGATCATCCCGGTACACAGAGAGAGCATCGGAATAAGCGGATACCTACTGATCATAAGCATCAACCGCAGCATCATCCAGAGCCTTGGCAGCATCCCGGTCAGCTGAGAAGCATCATCAGCAAGAACCGGCGGCACTGGTGGGATTGGGACCACTGGCGCAACCGGGCATGACGGACAGGGGACCTCGCCAGAGAGAACACCCGCAGAAGAAGACCACGCATATGGATACGCATCAAGCCCACAAACTCAGCATAGTTGGTGCCATCGAAGATCACCGAGCACCGAGGAACAGCGACATAGCCCGAAGAAAACATGAAGAAGTCTTCCTACTGCTCCTCTGCTTTCCTCGGTTTTTTTTGGTCAACCGATGCAGAAGACCAGATCAGGATCGGGCAAGAACGCGCTCGAGCTAGGCGCTCAAGCTAGGCGCCCGAGCAGGAAGCGCAGCCCGCGCGAGCAGAGAGCAGCATTGGCGAGGACTGGGCAGAGTCGTTGGCGGCTCCTGGCCGAGACCAGCCAGGCGAGTAGCTGACGGCTGCAGCCGTTCGGACCGGGAGCAGCAGCGGACCGGGGACGGCGACAACCGGACTGGCCTGGATCAGCGGCAGTCGGACAGGGAGAGGACGGAGTGGAGCGCGACGGCTGGAGAGGAGGACTTGGCCAGAGAGGAAGGCCGGCGGGAGCGGAATCAGGCGGCTGGGCGGCGTGGCCGGGCGGGGCCAAGGAGGAGACGGGCAGAGATGGTCGGCGGCAGGCGGAGGCTAGATACGGGATGCACGGAGCTGCGGCGTGCGGGAGAGGGAGGCTAACCTAGCATCTGATACCATGTTAGATAATGAGCAACTAGCTTTACTGAGGGCCCATGACCAGTACATATACAGATGTGCTAAAGTGCAGAAAAGCCCCTTATTCAATGAGGATGAACACAATAAACTATACACATCTAACAGCTTCAAGTTCTACAACCTCCCACCTGCCACCTGCCTCAGCTTAATGTCACCTTCGTTTATAATTTGCGATGGACGCGAGTGTTCATCAGCATCCAATATCTCAGAGCGTATAAACCAAAGTGAGATAGCTGAGGTAAGGAAAAATGATAACGCTGGTGTTTTCTCGTCCCTGGCAGACCTAGTGATTGATAACTGCCCAAATCTATCATGCCTCAAACATGTTAAACATGTACCGGCCATCAAGAAAATCACAATTACAAATTGCAAGAACTTAGTTTCAGTACCAGCTGAAATATCTGTGGATCTCAGTTGCCTTGAAGAACTGACAATGCAGCGATGTCCAAAAATATATTCCCAAGGTTTGGTTGCACCTTCTCTCAAGAGGCTTGTGCTGAGTACGAGGAGTGTTGATCTTGGTCGTGGCAATCTCGGAGACAATATCAACTGTTGCTCCGTCACCTACTCTTTTTTTGTCATGGAGCCGTCCCACATCCATCCAACTAGAAATGTGGAATCTTCCAGCACTAGAGGAGTTGGAATTTTGAAATTGTAATTTTCTTAAATCTATCATTGGACAATTTGGACAGATCCTCAGAAATACGGGGGGATCTAAAGCATTCCCTAATTTCATTCATTGTCATAATTTGAATGACTGATGTCTTTTGAACCAAATCTTCATTTTAGAACTTTTTATATGTATTTGAATTCGTAGTGAGAACACCTTCAGAATAAGATCAATCTTGGGTATATTTAAACTATTTTTTTGTTTTATTGTTTCGATTAGCAAGCTCAACCTCTGGGTATCTACGAGGCCTCTGAGGCGTCTATGAGGCCATTCTGGGCCGGGACGGCAATCACCTTGGTTCAGACGCACGTTCGGCCGGTTTCCTCCTTGCACACTAGGTGTTCGAGGATTTGCCTAGAAGGTGGAGTTCTCGTCGAGGAGTGGTGAGCATGGCATGGGCAAAAAGACCACTAGTTTTATCCCTATGTTTCATGTCATGTGTGATGAGTTTTTATGTATGATGTGGATTGATGAAATAGTAATAATTTGATGTTGTGGATTGATGAATCTGATGTCATGTTTATATTATTTGTGTTAAATTTCAATTGTAGTGCCCTATTTTTTGAGAGAACGTCGGTCTTTATTGATCAAGCAACAAAGTTACATAGAGTCTCCCGGATACAATCCGGAGCAGAATGGAAAATATAAAGACTTACAGAGTTCAAACTAGATCTAGCTAAAACATGAGCTAAAACATTACATTGCCGACGAACATGCTTGAAAGTCACAGAAGACAGAGCCCCACACGTCGTCTTGATATCAGCGATTATAGAACCCACAATGGAGCGGCCTCGTGCAGAAGAGTGCAGCCTTTGCATCACCTAGAGACAATCGGATTGGAAAATCACATGCATATAGTTCTCTTGGCGAGCCAAATAAACTGCACGACGAAGAGCCATCGCCTCTGCCACTTCCGAGGATGAAACACCCGGCAAGGGTTCTGAAGCAGCGGCAACACACTGCCCGAATGGTCTTGAATCACCACGTCAATTGCTGAGGAGCCCCGGTCCAAAGAAACAGATGCGTCTGAAGACACCAACAAAGAACCATGCGGTGGCGGAGACCAATGAGAGCTAGAAGCAGGGGTCTCACGTCTAGCCGCATGAGTTTTGAACAGATGTTGGAAGATCAAATCAATGTAAGCACGCGCCCTCGCAGCCGTATGCTTCGGGAGAGGAGCAACGGGTTCATTACGAGCAAAATTCCGAGCCTCCCAAATGTGCCAAAGAGTGATAGTCAGAATAGAGACATCTCGATCAGAACCATAGGATAGGAAATTGAAAAGCCATTGCTTTGGAGATGTAAAGGATGAACGATATAGCTTGATCCCAAAAACATCCTTAATCTCCTCCCAGATAGCACGGGCATGTCCACAAAAAAGCAAAGCATGCTCAATACCTTCCGATCCGCCACAGGAATAACAGTCAGTCCTCGTTGGCACCTGGCGGCGGAGAAGTTGCTCTCCCGAGGGTAGACAATTATGAGCAAAACGCCAAAGCATCACTTTCATCTTATTTGGAGCCTTAATATTCCAAAGCTTCTTCCATAACTTTTCTTCCAAAGACTAACTGGAGTGTTGCCCCCCACCATTTCCACTCCGATCAGACAAGAATTGGTTCGTCCTTGCCATGTTATAAGCGGAACGGACAATATATTCACCGAACCTAGTGAAAGGCCAGTGCACAAAATCTGGACCGCCCGTCAACTTTATTGGAATTTTAAGAATATCATTGTAGTGCCCTATTTTAGGTCACTGTATGAGAGATAAAATCTAATGCCCTAAAACTCACCTTTTGGTGTCTTCAATGCCCTATTTTAGGACAACCGCTGGAGATGCTCACACATTCACGACACCTTGATAATGAGGCACTCAACAAAACATACGCTTTATTTGACAGTTCCGTGGATATGAGAATCTCAACCTAGAGTTACATCTTGGTACAGTAGTGACACAAGAAATATATCTATATCTATACATCTATACAAATATAAAAATGCCTAAAGGTGCAGACCCAACAAATCCCGGCTATCAAACCAGTTCAATCCAACGACTCTGACTGCTCCAATGGTGAGCGCTCAACACGTTTAGCATGCGGTTAATATCATACCAAATATCAATGCCATGCTAATTTCATAATTAACACGCAAATAATATCCTACCTAATATCAGCGTGCGATTAATATACTACATAATAACAACGTGCAATGCACGTACGCATTTACTAGTCCAAGGAAACATCGGAAGATCGATGAGCTCAAGTCATCACTTTGTAAGTTGATTCTCCATGGGGCTTTCGTTGCTGCATGCAGCCACGGTGATTGTCATATCAAGGTTGCTTGCTTTGGTAATGGTGGTGGTAGTAAACGGTAGCTCAAAAGAGTTGTGCTTTTCAAAATTGTCATTGCGCTCAACTTGATTCACATGGTCTTTGCTCTTGCCCCAGATGAGAGCATAGAGACCAACAACAATAATCATTGCACCGGTGATCCTACATGGAAACAAATTTGTGAATGGATGAATAACAGATACAACCTCCGATCCAAAATAAGTGTCGCGGTTTTAGTGGACGTGCAGCCACCAATTGATGCGGATGCAGGAGAATATATGTTTCGCAAGTGAAGCATATACATACCTTCCCAATGTGATCACCTCGGAAAGAATGAAGGAGCCTAGCACAGTCACTATGATCATGCAGAGAGGGCAAAAGGCAGTGACAAACACTGGCCCCCGTTCTTGGATAACTATCCCTTGCAAATAATAAGCAACCCCTGAACACATTATGCCCTGAAATGAAATTAGTTAAGCAGCGAGTTAGTCATTGGAACCATCCACGGAAGCAAGTCTGATTTCAAATTGGTCACAACTAATTACGGAGTAGGCGGCCGTGACGAGCCTCATATCGAATCCAATTGCCCAAGCCTTGGTGTCACGCTCCATCACCAGCGCAACCACGCCGCTCTGCACGACGCCCATGACGCATATCATCGTGGTCAGGGAGAGCTCGGACGGGTAACTCCTCAACGTGTGCGACTGAAGATCGCAAACAAAATCGATGGTCACCACAAATACATCGGGATGCAGTTGGAACAGAAACTAATTTAAGAAGAGTGTGAACTCACCTGGAGTATGAAGAAGGCGGACCAGCAGAAGCTGCTCAACAGGATCATGACGATGCCCAAGAGCCAGCAACCGCTGCTGTGGTTGGCCGTGTCGGCAACGACGTGGCTTCCGGCATGCTTGGTCCATGGGAAGTTGAGGACAGGGCCGCGGAAGAGTACCATGAGCAGCGCTCCGCCGACTGTGATCACCGTGCCGGCGATCTTCGCCTGGCTCCGCCGCTCCTTGATGTTTATTCTCTCGATCCTACATTGTTGACCAATTTATTTCATTACCTACTTAATAAAATAGAAGCTCTTCAAACACGAAAAATGTAAAAGAGAGGATCGCTCTACTGTTAATAATATATCGGTTTGGGTCGGAGCTTCACCTGATCAGGATGGCATTTACAAATGTTACGGCAGGCAATACGTTGGTGAGTGCCGAAGAGAAGCTCGCCGACGTGTTACGGGCTCCTATGTAGAAGAAGTTCTGGTCAAGGACTGGCCTTGAATAATTTTAACAAGTATAAATGTAAGAATGCATCAAATAATGAAATCACAAAAATACTACTATCATGCAACAAGTGTGTGTTGGATCCTTACTCGAGTAGTGCCAGAGCAACGATCTTGTAGAACAGGGAGAGGGTCATTTTGCGCCTTGTTTTCCTGTCACGCCAAATGAAGAGTAGACATGAAGTCGCTTTCCTTACTTGGTTTATCAAGGAAAAACTTGACGACAACGGGCAAAGAGAAGTGCTAGCGTTATTTCAGACGTTTCTGAATGCTCAGCAGCGGTTGCTCAGTTTTTCGATCAAGAAAGATCTTATTAACTCATAAGGTAGCACCAAAAGTCTACAAAAAGATAATGCATAAAATGAACATGAACCTTTTTCTTTATCTTGTTACAGATCTCCGTTAGTTATTTCAAGGCCCAGTGTAATAAAAATTGTAAACATGAATTAGGTGATGACGACAAACATATCTGCTAAAAGGAATATGAGAAGACAGCAAAATAATGTAACTATGTGGATTACATTTCAGGAAACGTATTGTTGTTTCCTTTAATTCCGTGAAAACAAATAACAAGCTAATCTTAAACCTAGAACTTGTCCCATTTGAGGACATAAGAATATGAATGTAGCTCAACAACCAATTGATAAATTGCCACACCTACTTACCAAGTTCATTACTATACACATCTCGCAAAAAAAAAGTTACCATACACAACTTAGAGCATGAATTTTCATACTACTTCAAAAACTGAACTCTTAAAGGTACAACGAAACGAGTGACCAATTTGACATGGCCACAGGTTTTCTGACGGTGCAACGGCGGGCCGGGCGCCACCCTGACATGAGCACGGCTGACCACGAACAAAATACATTCTACACGAAGCCAGCTAGCTAGTATAAACGTCTAGACATATTAAACGACGATTAGGGATGATTCACAGATCCGTAATATGAACCTCTCAAACCATAGCGCGAAGGGAGCCATGGCAGCGGCGGCGATGGCGTTCCGGTAGACGACGAGGACGTAGTGGCTCATGCCCTGGCGCAGCGACGCGACGGAGAGGAGGAAGAGCCCGGCGTAGCCGAACTGCAGGAAGACCATGGCCATGTAAGGCATCACCTTCCTCCAACTCCCGACGAGCTCCATGATCTGACCCTCTCAAGCTCCAGCTAAACTATACTGCCTCGATTCGACTCGACTCGCCTGACTATATGTGCAGCTGCTGATCAGGCAACGCTAGCCTGGTGCGCCTGCCTGCCTGCTTGGTGTGTTCTCATGCAATCCCGGCGGGGGCAAACTTATATAGACACTCAACTTGGCAGGCAACCTGCATGACTGCGTTGCCCCATACGTTACTTTACATATGTGAGTGACATGCTTTTCTTTTGAACAGGTGAGTGACATGCTGTTGAGTGGCCTGAATGTGTGTGTGTGTGTGTGTAACCTGTTGTGGCCCTTCTGCCCGGCCGACCATGGAGGATGGGACGACAACATCCTACTGCTGCTGCTCAGCCTCTGTCTCGGCCGTTTCACCTCCGCTTTCGCCGTCCTAGCCGAGGGACCAAAAAGAAGGGGATGAAGAGGCCTTGTGCTGCTGCATCGTCATGATGCTGTTGCTCCGCCTCCACGCTCGCCTAATGTGCCCCGGGTGAGTGAGTTGCGCAGGTTAGAGTTACATTTATTCCTAGATCTGCAATGACCATGTTCTGATCATCTTCATCAGGCCTGAGGACAGAGTTAGGTCCGACAGACTTGTTGCTAGATCAGGAAGAGTTCTGATCACCTAGCTGTAACAAATTAGAGAGTTCCTTATTTAACGTTGTGTTAATTTTTTTCTCTATTTGACATCGAAAAATTATTTCTTTCATATATAACACCAAGTCTAAAAAAATACATGCGCAGCTGTCACTACAGGAAAATCACGTTTTGCCGTGTGAAAGACTATAAGCCGAGAGCTTTTTTTCGGGTATTCGGCTTATGTTCCTCTAAACTGAGTCTACAGGAAAAAAACACCCGGCAACTACAAAACACACGGCTTATGGCAGTCTATAAGTCGAGTGGTCCGGAAAAGCCCTTGGCTTACAATAAGCACGCACGGCATCTACTGTCTAAGATTGCTGTATGTGGCTACATAGCTGAATAGCTGCATGCAGATCTCTAGCTGTATGTGTGTATCCCGCCGGTTCGGCTGCTAGCTAGCTGCGTGACGCGTGCAGGCTGAGCTAAACCGGTCGGCTGGACGGATCAAGTTGGAACTTAGAGGATCAGTTAGTTTGTTAGTGTGTGCTTGCATGCATGCACAGGAGTTGTTAGACGCTCTTAGGGGTTGTTTGGATAGCGAATATTAACGATGGATTTGTACATATATTTCTTTACGGAGGAAGTATGTATTTGTGTGGCCGTTGAGGCAATGCTATGAAAGTGCTGTTAGTGGCCGTGCTTGTAGTTAAGGAGTAGTTAGTGGCCAGGTCATGCTGTTAGTGGCCGGCGGGGATGGATCAGGAGCGGGCGATTTGGGACAGATGGCCGGTTCATATTATACGAGGGGTAAAAGTGTTTTTTGTGTGCAATTTATGACAGTATTAAAAGAGTCAGGCATAAATTTTAGACTCGATACCAGATAGGGAAGAAAAAAAATTCAGTGTCAAATAATTAAGAAAACGAAATTCAAGTTTGTGTTAATAAGAAATTCTTTCAATAAATTCTCTTCTTTACATAAATTTGACTTTTGATTTCAAATGCTCTCCAGGACCCAACCGAAGAGCCCTGCACCTGTAGTGGGAGAACTCCCAAATGGCTGGTGATGTAGAAGCTTCTCGCTATGTCTGTTGTGTTCTGTTTTTTCCTTCACAATTCCGTGTATGTGTTGGGAAGCTAATTCAACTGGCTAAATTTTAATCCCGTCTATTCTTCCATGTTCCTCTAGCGCAAGGCACTACTGAATTTTTGTGAGCATAGCCTTTTGATTGAGTGACAAAAACGTTCTTAATAATGAAAACTGGTGAGCAGTTTGGTGCACACAACTTAGGTGCTGGGGGTGATAAGTGACCTCGCGCGGCGAACCCGCTGCCGGCCACTCCGGCCACGGTGGCCACCAAGAGCACTGGGTACGCCATGCCGGCAACCACTACGCCGGCGGGCGGCACCTTGGCCGCGGCTCCGGAAACCTCGCCCGCAGGGGAGGAGACAGGAATTGGACATAGAGGCAAGTTGAAAATATAAATTTTTGCAGCCGGCGAGCCACTATAAGCAACCTCCTTAACAATTATCTTTATGTATAGACTCTAAAAACTCAATTGTAAAATATTACACTGAAAATAGATCAACCAACTAATAAATTTAAATAGGAAATGCATAAAATCAATTAGCAGCAATGTTTATTGGTTTAATAAAGAAACATCTACTCCATCCGTTCTTAAATATAAGTCTTTTTAGATATTTCAATGTGGACTACATACGGATGTATATAGACCATCATATACGGTTGAAATATCAGTGAGGAAGAATCCCGACTGTTGTCATGGAGGTCACTTCTTCTTTCCCTTGTGCTAGACCTTTAGGTAATGCACTCGGGAAAGAAGGGAGGAGCAACCATCACCGACGGTCGAAATATTAGAGAGGGAGTGCCCACCATATATGCCTTAAAGCTCAAATTGGAAAGGATTATGCAAGGCCTACGGATTTGAGGAGGGTATGAAAATAACCTTTGATATTGGCATTCCTCAAGATAAAGACATTTGGGTGGATCTGGGCATGATTTCAATTCTATCTCCGTGTGCGTTTGTTAACAAATTTGTTAAATAATCTATATTGCTTATCTAAAAATAGTTTTATTCATCCCTACTAAACTTGTTTTTTTTAATAATTGACAACTTATTTCCTTTCTTCCAAAGATACAGAAAAGATGATAGACGAGACCTACTACAGTTATGGCTCAGAGCTAACTTAGGAGGAAAAGAATTACCTTGTCTCGTTTGTTAATGATGTTCTGAATTTTAAGAACATTTATGGGGTTGGCCAAAATTATAGTGGATATGTGCCACTATACCACGAGTTGAGCGGTGGTATCATGCTAAGATTTTTTTTATTATTGTGTTACTAGTCCATCTTTTTCATACAGTATTCTGAAGTAAACCACATTCTAACTATGTTACTATTATGTTCTTCAACATAATCTCCCGAATGATGTTGTGCATCTACTAATGTATGTCGAAGGTGAGATGGCAATTGGTAGCTACACCCATGGATGAAGACTTCCGAATGTGCATACTCAATTTCTCAATTAGATGAGGGTCCCAAAATCAAAGGATGGAGAAAAAATAGTGAATGAGCGCAGGCCACAAAATGGAGACCGGTGGATCTCTATGCTTCATAATGGAGAAGCAGGGGTTTTTTCTGTTTAATTTTATTTTACCTAAGAGAGACTAGTAGGTCCTAGTACTTGTAATTTGCTAGGAAGTTATTTACCTAGGATGATAACACTTAGCTAATAGTGGTTGACTTATGATGATCATAATGATGAGATTGTTATATTACTACGATGATGATGAGTTGTTATATCATTGTTATTGTATAAAAAATTTGTGTAAGGGTGTATAAATACAACATAAATATGTAGAAATAAAATACGCAGGTATAGTAGTGGCGCAGGGTACGAGCCCGCGCTACTGATTGTTAGTAGTAGTGTGGGGCCTAGCATGTGCTACTGCTAAGAAAAGTAGTACTGCAGTGCGCTAGCAGTAGCGCAAGGCCCACACTACTGCTATGCTTTTATCCCTCGCACTACTAAGGTTTTTCCTAGTAGTGGATCGGCTAGGGAGGCTCTGAATATATAGTTTCCGGGGACGACGAACCTTGATCGACCGTTTGTACATAGGTTCCATATTACAAAGAGGCATCAAGCATCATGATGATGGGACGATGGAGGATATTAAAGAGATACAAAACCAGAGAACATGAAGATGATTGAAGCCTACCAAAACACAGAAAACAAGGATGGAGCGACAAATGTAGCATGCCTGGGTGGAGCGATACCACTTAGGTGTTGAATAAAACAGGAACCTTTTGATTTGAGTGAAAGCTAACAACTAAGATTGAGTCGTGCCGGTTCAATTTCATCAGACTTAATGTTGGCCAGTAGATTTTATGAAGATATGAGAATCGAGAGCAAAAATGGATTAGGGTTTTGAGCGGGCGGTGATTTGTCACCGACAGGTGGACGGCAACATGGAAGTAGGTGACACAAGCTTTGGGGAAGTTGATGGCGATGATGTTTCAGTGGTCCTTGGGCTCTAGTGACTTCATGCTTGCGGTGCAACATGACAAAATGGCTCAATCCCCAACCGCAACGAGGCGGCTTTCTCCTGGTGGTGTCTTGCTCGAGTAGAGCTCGGGCAGTGTCGAACTTCTCAGGTGTGGCTTGGAATTCATGTTGGAAATATGCCCTAGAGGCAATAATAAAGTGGTTATTATTATATTTTCTTAATCATGATAAAGGTTTATTATTCATGTTAGAATTGTATTGACCGGAAACTTAAATACATGTGTGGATACATAAACAAATATTGTGTCCCTAGTAAGCCTCTACTAGACTAGCTCATTGATCAAAAGATGGTTAAGGTTTCCTGACCATAGGCATGAGTTGTCATTTGATAACGGGATCACATCATTAGGAGAATGATGTGATGGACAAGATCCATCTGTTAACTTAGCATATGATCGTTTAGTTTATTGCTACTGCTTTCTTAATGTCAAATACATATTCCTTCGACCATGAGATCATGCAACTCCCGGGTACCGAAGGAATACCTTGTGTGCTATCAAACGTCACAACATAACTGGGTGATCATAAAGATGCTCTACAGGTATCTCCGAAGGTGTCTGTTGAGTTGGCGTGAATCGAGATTGGGATTTGTCACTCCGTATGACGGAAAGATATCTCTGGGCCCTATCGGTGATACAATATCACAAGAAGCTTGCAAGCAAAGTGACTAAGGAGTTAGTTACGAGATGATGTATTACGGAACGAGTAAAGAGACTTGCCGGTAACGAGATTGAACTAGGTATGGAGATACCGAAGATCCAATCTCGGGCAAGTAACATACCGACAGAGAAAGGGAACTACGTATGTTGTCATAAAGGTTCGACCAGTAAAGATCATCATAGAATATCTTTGAACTAATATGGGCATCCAGGTCCCGCTATTGGTTATTGACCGGAGAAGTGTCTCGGTCATGTCTACATCATTCTCGAACACGCAGGGTCCGCATGCTTAACGTTCGTTGACGAGATATAGTATTATATGAGTTATGTTAGTTGGTGACCGAATGTTGTTCGGAGTCTCGCATGAGATCACGGACATGACGAGGAGCTCTGAAATGCCCGGGGGTAAAGATTTATATATAGGACGATATTGTTTGGTCTCCGGAAAGGTTTTGAAATGCATCGGGTATTTATCGGATCATCGAAAGGGGTTCCGGGAGACCTACGGGGAGTTATTGGGCCAAACGACCCAAGGAAGGGAGCACCCCAGCCCACAAGGGGCTGGCACGCCCACCTCCTGACCGCCGGCTCTCTAGGGAAGGAAAGGGGGCACCTAAGGCAGGGAGCCACCGGTCCCCCTACTGCCATCTCCTCCACCTCCCCTAGGAAGGAAAGGGGGCGCCTAGGGCTGGCCGCCGGCCCCCTTGGGGGTGCCCTAGGCTGCCTCCCTCCCCCTCCACCTATATATATGAGAGGAGGGGAGGAGGCAACACACACCACGATCCCCAAGCCGTGTGCGGCGCCCCCTCTCCCTCCAGTTCTAGTTCCTCCCCCGTCCACGTCCGTTCTGCTTAGCGGACCCCTACGGAGAAGTTTCACCACGCCGTCATGCTGCCTGATGCATCTCCAACGTATCTATAATTTTTTATTGTTCCATGCTATTATATTATCTGTTTTGGATGTTTTATATGGATTAATATGCTATTTTATATTATTTTTGGGACTAACCGATTAACTTAGATCCCAGTGCAAGTTTCTGTTTTTTCCTTATTTTTGACTTTTACAGAAAAGAAATATCAAACGGAGTCCATACGGAATAAAACTTTACGGTGATTTTTCTTGGACCAGAAGAAACCCATGAGACTTGGAGAGGAGGCTAGAAGACCCACGAGACGGCCACAAGCCGTGGGGGGGGGGGGACCCCTGGCTTGTGGGCCCCTTGTGGACCTTCCTGGCCTAATTCTTCCACTGTAAATCCTCAAATATTACCTCTATACCAGAGGGCACACCAAAAATACTTCTCCGCCGCCGCAAGCTTCTGTTCCCGTGTGATCCCATCTTGGAGAATTTTTTGGCACTCTCCCGAAGGGGGATTCGGTCACGGAGGGACTCTACATCGACCTTGCCGCCCTCCCGATGAAGCGTGAGTAGTTCACCATGAACCTAAGGGTCCATAGCTAGTAACTAGATGACTTCTTCTCTCTCTTTGATCTTCAATACAATATTCTCCTCGATGTTCTTTTGCGGTGCGTTTGTTGAGCTCCGATGAATTGTGTATTTATGATCAAATTATCTATGAATATTATTCGAGTCTTCTCTGAACTCTTTTATGCATGATTAAGATATCTTTGTATTTCTCTTCGAACTATCGGTTTAGTTTGGCCAGCTAGAATGGTTTTTCTTGCAATGGGAGAGGTGCTTAGTTTTGGGTTCAATCTTGCGGTGTCCTCACCCAGTGACAAAAGGGGTAGCGAGGCACGTATTGTATTGTTGCCATCAAGGATAAAAAGTTGGGGTTTATATCATATTGCTTGAGTTTATCCCTCTACATCATGTCATCTTAGTTAAGGCATTACTCCGTTTTTATAAACTTAACACTCTATATGCATGTTGGATAGCGGTCGGTGTGTGGAGTAATAGTAGTAGATGCAGGCAGAAGTCGGTTTACTTGTCACGGACGTGATGCATGTATTCATGATTATTGCCTTAGATGTCGTCATAATTATGCGCTTTTCTATCAATTGCTCGACAGTAATTTGTTTATCCACCGTATGTTATTTTCAAGAGAGAAGCCTCTAGTGAAACCTATGACCCTCGGGTCTATTTTCCATCATATATTTTCATATCTATAAACCAAAAAGACTCAAAAACACCTTGCTGCGATTTATTTATATTTACTTTAATTTTCTCTTTTATTTATCTTTTATATCTATCTCTATTCGATCTCAGTTTTGTTCGTGACCGTGAAGGGATTGACAACCCATTTTTCGCGTTGTGTGCAAGTGTTTGTTAGTTTGTGCAGGTGCATATATTGGAGACTTGTTTGTGCCTCCTAGTGGATTGATACATTGGTTCTTAACTGAGTAAAATATTTATCTCTACTTTGCTGCATCACTCTTTCCTCTAAGGGAAGAATCAACGCAAGCTCAAGAAGTACAATTGCCGGAACTCATCTACTACTTCGCCTCTTTTGCTAGATCGAAAAGGCGAGGATGTCATCGAGCTGAACGTGCGCTGAACGTAGAGGTGTCGTACGTTCGGTACTTGATCGGGACAGATCGAGAAGGTGTATGACTACATCAACGATGTTGATAAACGCTTTCGCTTAGCGATCTATAAGGGTATGTAGATGCTCTCCCCTTCTCGTAGCTATGCATCTTCATGGATAGATCTTGCGTGTGTGTAGATTTTTTGTTTTCCATGCAATGTTCTCCAACAATTAATGTCACAGCACTGTTACGAGGGAGAAGGGTTCATGTGAATGTGGTGCATTATGTTCGACCTAGGTAAGGAGAAAAAGGGCTTAGGAAGTTTCATGGTCGACAGAATAGATTGGACATTGGCGATTGCTTTGTTCAAAACTAGTCCAAAAGAATTTCTAAAAATATCAGAAAACTAGAGAAAATGAAATACTTACTTAGGGCCTAATAAAAGTATTTCCAAGCCAAACTATATTTTATAAATTTATTTTATTATCTTAAAGTTACTTTGGGTGTTAAAACTTTTAGACTTCAATTAACTCTCAAAATATTCTTCTACTCCAGAAAAATATTCCAATAGTATTAAATCATTTCCAATATCTATTATTTTGAATAAGTCGTATTATCTTCTCCCATATTTTAATTGAAAAATTATTTTCAGTATTTCAAAATTTTAATAAGAACTCAAAATGAAGGCAAATATAAATATTGAGAATTCATATATAGTTTCAACAGTTTAAAATCATACTCAATTTCAAAGTTCAAAACAAATAATTTAAAATTATTTAACTTATTAACATTATAAATTCAAAAAAAATGTTGTAGAACCAGACAGGAATTCATTCAGGTGCTTCTTCCCATATTTCTCTGCCCTAATTCACCGCTGTCATTATACCTCTCATTGTCTTAATTCATCACTGCCAACATTCATGCATATTGGATTTGAGTTAACTAGTCTCTTATCCATCTTATAAAAACCCACTTAATCCAATTAGAGAATAACATCAGTAACAGATAATGTTTAAGCGCTATGTTTGTTCATGTTTACCGATAAATCATTTCTCAATGGACTAACATAAATAGTATGGCGCATGTTTATACTAATTATTTTTACTTTTTAAATTATTATGATAAGAAATCTGAATACATTTTCTTATATAGCATTTAGCACACAATGTATAATAACAATATCAAATAACACATGGAATGTTGTGGTTCCAGTTTCAGTGTTATACAACCGAATCATTAAAAATAGAACAATGATTTGCTAAATGAGCACAAGAATCTTAGTAGAAATGTATTTTCTCTTGAGAACGGTGTTATTTTTTATATATTTAGTTTGAAACATTTTAACATACTAAATTCCATTTAAATCAAAGGTAATCATAAAAGGACGACAAAATCTCATTCATCCCCGGAATATTTTGTGCCACTTTGATGTATTATACTATATTTATATGTGTTTGTATCTACTTTCTTATCTTAAAATATCTTAGTAGAGGTACAATTATTATTCTAACAAGTATCCTAACCAAAGTTTACATGTAGAGTGTGATATTCTAGTTTTTTTATCTAATATGATTGTCTAGTATTGTTGTAAGTACAACGTTTGAGGTGTCAAAGAGTGAAATGTCCTCGAATTTAATATGTTGGTCGTCGTGCCTACTACAATTTATACTACATGATTTTTGTTACTTTAATTGCATCAAATAAAAAATTATTTCCAAGATGTTTGGTTGGATGTAAATCCTCGTACTTTGTAAGTAGAAAACATTTAAAAAAATATTTAAAACTATTTATATATAGAATTCAATTCTAGGAATCAAACAATTGATATGTACATAAGAGACGTCATCCATATACGAATCCAATGATATAATTTTGATGTCATATATCACATATTCAACACATTTTTGTATATTTCATTTCAGAAAGGGTTAGAGTTTACAGGGATCACCTAATACGTTAGGAGAGGAAGTCTACGCCATAGCCCGGCGTGTTCCTTTAAAGTTTCCGTCTTGAGACGGTGAGTCCACAAAATAAGGTCCTGAAGAATAGCTTTTACAGAGGTTTTGACATCAAATTCCAAACTTTGGAAAACCTTCTTGTTCCTAGCTTCCCAGATTTTCCAAAGAATGAGAAGAAGCATAAAGGAACGAACAGAAGAAGGTAATGCCGCCGGTAGCATGGTGGTGAAGAGATCAGCCGTAGGGTTGAATCGTGGTTTAATACCCGTTGCACGCCAAATCCTGCGAGCTGCCGGACAGGTGAAGAACAAGTGATCACGATCCTCCATCGCATTGCTGCATCTTAGGCAGGTGGTAGAGCTTAGAGCATCTCCAACAGCCGTGTCAGAAGGCGCGCGCGGTAAATTTGATTTTTAGCGCGCGCTGAACGGTTTCGCGCGCTTCAGCGATGGTGGGAAACAAGTGCGCGCGGGAAAGGGCGGTAGCTCGCGCGCTACTTTTGGCGCGCCGCTTCCGGGCGTGCCTATAAATTGCGTCGCTCGTCACGCGCCACGCGCGCCTCGTAGCTTCTTCACCGCTCCAGCGCGTCCACCGCTTCCTCTCCTCGCCGCTCCAGCGCCTCGCCCACCGACGCGCCACCATTCCGCCGCGCCGCCGAGGAGCGGCGGACGGCTGGTACTCTGCCGAGATTCGGTCCGGCGACGTCCGACTCGGCCTCGGTACGTTCCAGATCTCGCACGAGGCCGCACGCGCCTACGACGCGGCGGCGTGGCGCCTAGACAGGCCGCGCCAGCAGATGAACTTCCAGGATGTCCAAACGCGCCAGCAGACGCAGGACGTCGCCCCTCCGCCTCGTCTTATCACGAACCAGAACCGTGCGAAGCACGCTCGGCGGCAGCGCCGCCTCCTCGTCTCCGAGGAGGACAAGTGGGCCATGGTGGAGTGGCGCCGGCGCCACCCGGAGGACGTCGCCAACGAGGAAGCCTTCTGGGCAAGGCGTCGCGAGGAGATGGCAAGGCGCCGTGCAGAGCGGTTGGACAGGCGTCGGCGGAAGGCCCTGGCGTTATCGCAATGCGAAATCGTTGAAAATGGTGGGCAGTCGATCTTTTCGTCTAATGATGACTGTTGGGAAGACATGTGGCTCGATACCTCGGACCAGACCAGCGAGGATGATGAAGATGATGATGACGACTGGGAGTAGGCTGTAGTTGCACTATTTAGTACACATTTTTTGACATTAGTGTAATGTCAAAAAGCGTTTTACATTATGAGACGGAGGGAGTAGTTTTTAAAAAAAATCATTGCACCGTAGTTTTTTATCGATCTATACTATGGAACTATGTAAAATATCTATGTGTCGTTTTGATCTATGAATTTTATTTATCGTTTTATTAAAAAATGTACGCAATGTTTAGCGTGCGCTGCATTTTAGCGCGGCAGCTGGAGCTACGCGCGTTCTCAGTTTTAGCGCGGCTGCTGAAGCCAGTGCTGCCGGCCGCGTCAAATCAGACGAAGGACACACGGCAAATGAGTTTTTAACGTGCTGTTGAAGATGTTCTTAGGATATTCAACACATCTTTGGATATTCAACACATATTTGACGCCATGGAGCCACGCCAGGGTTGACACGCGCACAGAGATCTCCCTCCGGCCGTGTGTGTACCCCGCCGCCCTCACGTGCGTGCGGCACGGCCAACGCCCTCGCGGATCACTGCCAGATGGGGCAGTCTGTGTCCGTGCGGCCTGCTGCCCGGCGCTCCTGGACGAGCGTGTGTGTGTGTGTGTGTCGTACGTGGATGCTTCAGTGTGCTGCCGCTGTGTGTGATGCGGGCTTGTGTGTGGGAGTGTTGCGTGCTTGTTTGGCCCTCGTGCGTGCTTTCGGCGTGTGCTGCCGCTGCTGTTCTGTTCAGGGCCGGCCAGGGTCGCCGCCCGTCGTCGCGCGTCATGTGTTCAATCAAATGCGTCGATGGTTTGAGCACGCAAATGAAGGATAGATAAAGGATACTTCCTCCGATCCATAATAAAGCCCTGTTCGGATTCACTCGGCTCCACGGCTACGACTCCCGGAGCGGAGGGAGCGGCAGTGGAATCCTACGGAGTGGCTCGGAACCAGCTCCTAGCACGGAGCGAAGTTTTGAAACTGGCGAAATACCGAAGTGGCATTGGGGGTGTCCTGTCCGCGGACATGTACTCCCACTCTGAGTCCAATCTCAAGTGAAGCGAAGCAGCGCACTATGCATTGCATGTTTCATCCATTATCCGACCAAATCCATATAGCTAATTACCTATAAGCATCTGGTTCCAAAAAAAATAACTATAAGCATCACTCCGCTTGCATTGTTTTTAGATCCATTACTCCATCGACGCGATGACCTGATGCATATCCCAGGAGTAAACACCTGCAAGAAAGGGATGCCTCGTAGAGCCCAGGGACAGTCGGCCGTCCGATCAAAGATTCTCTGTGATGCCAGCCGTTGGACCTCGGGCTGATTTCGTTTGAGCCGTTAGATCTTGGGGTCGATCGTCGTCTGATAAAAGCTCAATTTCAATTGCATTGGTGGATTATTCATGTGCTTTGCTGGGGGTAGTTTGGAGACTTCAGTTCGCAACACATAAAAAGGGCAGCATCATCGTGGTGAAACCCTAACGTGCACATGCGGTGATAAAATCCCCTCGATTCACCCCTCTCCACCCCGCTTGCGCCTCCTCCGACCCTTGGGAAAATCAATTTGACACTAATCCTTAGGGAAACAATATTTCCGCTGCTTAGATTGTGTTGTACTAGTTGTTGATTTAATTGAGGTCAATCAAGTTTTATGGTGCCACAAAAATTGATTTGGTTTTCTTAATTGCAAGTGCCGCTCTTTCTCATCGCGCATAATGTTAATCTTGCAATGCTAAGGTTAGGGTTAAAGTTTTAAGGTTCGGTCATTCTAAGAGGTATTGTTGTTCACTTCTTGAAATTTAAATATATTAGTTAATATGACTATTTAAAATTCTGCAGGAAGCATTTTCTCCTTTTGCAACGTTCATTGCATTAAGTTAGTTACTATGACTGTCATGATATATTTATTTTCTGAATATTTAGTACCATGAAATCCAGTGTGCGTAGTGGCATACGCGCTATTTAGAAAAGGATAACTCCTTAATATCCATTATGCATGGATGGACTTAAAATTACTACTATGTACTAATCATGGTGCGTATCTTTAGTCAGATCTACACCTTACAGAACGTAAAAAACACAGTGGTCAGTAATGCTAAAATATTTTTGTTTGAGCTGCAGACTTGGTTATAATAGAAACTTCTAATTCAAACATACTTGTATCAAGAAATTGAATTGAGCATTTTTTAGATTGTGCGAAGTTAGGGCCTTTATTATCGTCTTTCGGTTCATTTATTGCTCTATATTGCGAGCATGCTCTAGAATGTTTGAATGTGCTTTGCAGATTTTGTTTGTGGAGAGGTTCAGTTGTTTCAACCGATTTAAATGCAAAAGGGTGGCACGCTCCCTTGTGATGCTGATGTTGAATTATCTATTGAAGTCAGGTATACCAAAGATAGGATCAAAATTAGGATATGTGTAAACTTGTAGTTTTCTCTCAAAGATGGGATTAGAATTGGAAGAACCATATATATTGGTTCTCTTGGACTACTACCGTTAGGATTTGCTTTGGTATATAGTGCTACATTTCCATGCCATGCTCAAAGGGATGTAATGCGCCGAACCATTAATATTATGTCTTCTTCCATTGGATTGTTCTGCTTGTTTGGTGCATACAGTGACATAAACATCAAGAACATAATTTGTATTACCAAATAAGGTCTCGAGCAACATGCAAATGTGATTATGTGCTACAAACAATGACTATATTGTTGTCTTTGATAAAAGGAGAACTCCTGGATCTGGAAGATAATACCAGTTACAGAAGTATAGTTGGTGCACTTCAGTATTTAACTCTGATGTTTCCTTTGCGGTAGATAAAGTTTGTCAGTTTCTTCATGCACCCACTATTGCTCAGTGGACAACATCAAAATGTATTCTAAGGTATGTGAAGAACACCTCATGTGTTGGTTTGACGTTCAATAAATCTTCGTCTAGTCGCATTATTGCCTTTTCAGATGCAGATTGTGCTGGTTACTTGGATGATAGAAAGTCAACAAGTGGGTTTGCCATCTTCTATGGACCAAATTTAATTTAATGATGTGCGAAGAAACAAGCCACTGTTTTCAGGTCAAGCATAGAGGTTTGCCCTATACTCAAAGAACTTGGAGTGTCACAAGCAACCTCCTTGTCTCTGGTGCGATAATCTTGGTGCAGCTTACATGTATGCTAATCCAGTTTTTCATGCTCGTACTAAGCATATTGAAATAGACTTTTACTTTGTCAGAGAATGAGTTGCAAATAAACAGTTAGAAATCAGATTTATTCCTTTAAAGCATCATCTTGCATATGGCTTTACAAAAGCGTCGCCCATGAGAAACTTTCAAGAATTCAAGGGTAACATCAACTTGATGACTTGATGAAGTTGTGATTAAGGACGATGTTAGACATCTTGGTGTGCACGCACACATATATGTCATTCTGTTAAGGAGTTAGCAGCAGTTAGGAAGATCTCTTATTCTCTCTTATCTCTCCAAGGTAATCGCCAACTGTCATGTTCCTAGTCGTGCGCTTGTATGCTCTCACAAGATAATCCTCGTTATATTAATATATACGTGCGGGCTCTCCTAAGGGAGAGTTGAGACGCTTCACAAAATTTCCACATACTATATATTATTCCAATGTAAACAATCACTGGTGTCGTGAGGGGTAGGGGAGTGCCCCTGCCCTACCATGGTTGCTAGACATGAACACCTCTCTACCACCAAACCATAATCGAGGGGGCGGGGGCAATGCATGTCCCGCGACACTTTGCCGATGAGCTCGCCGTCAAGATCATCGACTGCGTGCCTCGTTGGTGCGCATGACGCGTCCATAAACCAGTGAAGGCTCCAAGTCCGGTGGTAGGGCTACTTGGTGATAGGGTGGAGTGCAAGTACTTGAGGAGCAAGTGCCCCAAGTGGATCCACGCGAACAAGCGGTGGACCGACGGCAATGACAAGATGATGAGTACCGGTTAATAAGGCAATGAAGTTGCACCTTTGTTGATATGAGTAGTCTATCATTCCTACGGAGCTATAGTGTCATAATACACAACCCAGGTGACACAAAGCTTTGGAACCCTTAAAATTTGGCACAACATGCATGTTTATTGTTTAGTACTCACTTCGGATACATGTTGTCCACACACATATATGAAACTATGGTTCTAAGCAACTATACAAAAGAAAGTTGCTTAGACTTAGAAAATAGTACTTTTTTTGTCTAGATGTGATTTCGCTAATTCTAGGCCTATTTGATTGACTAGCAAAGGACATGTGCGTTGCAACGGGAAGAAACACAATCTCCAACGGCCATGACCATATTTTGTTGCAGCACCGAGACACACTATCACTCTAAAATTCATGAAATCATGAACAATTTTAAACTAATGAACTTTGAAATTTAAATATTTTTAAATTTGTGAACACTATTAAAAAACCAAACATTTTCTAAAATCAAGAACATTTTTTTGAATTCATGAACATTTTATACTATTTGCAAACATTTTTTAAATTTTGAACATTTTCTTAAACAAATTTCTTGATTCACAAACATTTTTTGATTTAACGAATATTTTTTTAAATGCATGATCATTTTTTGAATGCACGAACATTTTATTAATGAATAAACTATTTCGTAAGTCACAAACAGATTTTGAATTTTTAGGATATTTTTCCATTCACGAATATTTTTTGAATTGTTGAAATTTTATTCAATTTGATTAACATTTTTAATACACAATATTTTAATAAATCATAAATATGTTTTGTTTCCCAAATATTTTTTAGAAATATTTGAACATTTTTTAATAAGAAAACATTTTTACAAAGTCAGGAACATCTTTTAATCCACAATAAAATTATGATTTATTCAATACTTTATTTATAAAATCACTTTTTAAAAATTTGTAAATTATTTCAAGTCTTAAATTATTTAAAGTAGAAAAAAGAAATGGGAAAAGAAAAATGAAAAATGAAAAATAAAATTAAAAAAGCAGTCTGTAGGACATGGGCCGGCCCAAACAGGCGATCTGCGTCTTCTCCCAACGCGCAAAGCGCGGTATAGGAGGTCCTTACTGCATGGACCGGCCCAGACAGGGGATTCTCCCTTGTAAAACGTGTTTTATCACTTATACATGGCATTGGTGGGCAATATTTTGCAACTTCTGGGGTAATTTTCATGATATACCGCCATAAGGAATAGCCTCTTTATTATTAGATTAGCAAATATGCCTGTGCGGAAACTTTTTTTTAAAAAATATTTATTTTTGTGAACATTTTCTAAAATTTCATGGATATTTTTTTCAGATTCCCGAATATGTTTTGAATACACGATCATTTTTTCAAAACCATGAACATGATTTTATTTCTCAACCATTTTTTCCAAATCATGATTTTTTATAATCTGCGAACAGTTTTGCAAAACCAGCAACATTTTTTGAATATTCAAATTTTTTATGATTTCCTAAACATTTTGAATTCCCGTATATTTTATGAGTTCTCGATTTTTTTTGAAAACTCATAACTTTTAAAATTTGAAAATCCCAAATTAATTTAAAGTAGAGAGAAAACAAAATGAGAAAAGAAAAGACAAAAAATGAAATGAAATAAAAATAGGGGAGTGAAGCCCCGCCCATGAGCCGGCCCATGAACGCATACGTGGGGGAGGACATGTGTTAAAGGAGCTATGCATCAACCACTCTGCTGCTTGTGGGTGTGTGGTTTATATCGGTCTCACCTCTATAAAACAACGAAGCTGGACGGCGACTTTTGATCCGAAAAATTGAATCACTTTCTTCGATTATGGATGGCATAGTGGGTAATTTATAGCAACTTCCGGAATATTTTTTCGGACGGACCGCTAGAAGCGATAAGGGCTTTATTATTAGGTAAAGATATAGAATGAATCAGTGAACATTTTATGAATGATTAAACTATTTTGTAAGTCACAAACAGTTTTTGAATTTTTTGAATATTTTCCCATTCGTGAACATTTTTTGAATTGGCAAAATTTTGCTTTAACTTCATTAACATTTTTTAATACACAACGTTTCAGAAAATCATGAATATTTTTTGATTTCCCAAATATTTGTTTTAAATTTTTGAACATTTTTAATAAGCAATTGTTTTTAATATCATGAAGACTTTTTGAATCCACCAATATTTCATGGTTTATTAAATATTTTATTTCAAAAATCTCATATTTTAATTTTCAAAACTTTTTTGAAGTCCCAAATTATTAAAAGTAGAAAAAATAAAATAGAAAAGAAAAATAAAAAACGAAATTTGTAAAAATGCTGCACGGACATGGGTCGGCCCAAACAGGCGCTACGTCTTCTCCCAGCGCGCAGAGCGCGATATATGAGGTCCCTACTGCATTGGCCGGCCCAGGCGGGGTATTCGTCTGTATAAAAACATTTTTTATCACTTATAGGAGGCATTGTGTCTCCCAAAAAAACTTATAGGTGACAGTTGTAGGCAATATTTTGCAACTTTAAGGGTAATTTCTGAGACGTACCGCCATGAGCAATAGCCCATTTATTATTAGGTATCGATATATGGTTCTAAAAACGTGCGAACAAGAGAAACAACAAGTTGGATGTCATGCCTACTACTCCATTGTTGAAAAAACATAGTATTATTTCGAGATGTTTGAATAGATTTAAATCTTACTATGAAGCGCGGTGAGATAGTACATTTGATTAAAAGTAGAAGGTTGAGCGCCCTTCATTGCGTTGTTGGTGTCGTTGGATTTCATAATGTTTGTTTGTTATTTGGTGTTCACACGTGGGGAAGATGGCCTCTGTGTCTTTGTTCTTTTTGTAATATCGTGTTTTGGTGGACTTTATTGATAGTGCGATTCTTTGGTATTCACCAACCAACTCATACTTATATGTGAAAGTCTCTTGCACTGCACTGGTGACCGCAGGTATCGTGTTGGTGCTACGGTGTCATATATTGGTGTTCCTTTTCTTTTTCTATGTGGCGAGAGGACATGGGGACCGGTGTGTTTTAGGTTGGTCGTTGTGGATTAATTTAAGAAATCGTTGATCCAGTCAAAATTACGAGTCAAACTCAATATTAAACACCTTAGAATTGATTCCGAAAAGCCGTTGACCTAGTTCAAATCATGAAGCAAATCCAAAATTAAACGCCGTTGACCCAGTTCAAATCATGAAGCGTATTTAGATCGAAAACCCAATTCAGTGCCCAGGCTCATCTGCACCCGTTCAAAAAAATCCAAAAAAAATTGTGCGTGAGGTTCGCTTCAAATTTCAACTTATTTAGACGTTTGAGTAGCTCTCAGCAAAAGAAAAAATCGGGTCAGAACAGTGTGTGAACAGTAAACTTTTTTACAGATCCTGAATTATTATTTTTTTTGCTGGGAGTTACTCAGATGTTCAAATGAGTTGAAACTTGGAGCGTACCTCATGCATAAACTTATCTACCACACACAAAAAAATCAGAATTTTTAGTATTTATTTTGGTTTTTTCATCAGGAGGGTGCAGATAGATCCTTCTTCATTGCACGTATATATAAATATCACACACAAGGGGGAAAAAAAGTTAGACGCACGTGGCGCTCGGCGCGGAGCACCCCATCACTCCTCCCTCGGGGCGCGTGCGCGCCACATGACGCGAACAACCGTCACATGATGCAACGCAGCCCAAACCCAAACCCTTCCCCTCCCCGCGAAAAAATCCCCCGCCCTCGCATCCCAGCCGTCCATCCGTCCCGTGCGCCTCGGGGCAGATAAATACCTCGGCCCGAGCGAACCAAACCCAGAGCCCCACCCGAACCCAAGCCCTCCTCTCCTCTCCGGCGGCCGTCGCTTTCCCCTCGGACCCCTCCCCTCCGCTCGCGCCCGCCCGCCAGCCCGCCTGACGCTGCCGGTTCTCCACGTCTCGCCCCCGCCTACGCGCTCAGGTGAGTTCTTGGCCCTTATCCTCCTCCCGCCTCCTTCTCCTTCTTGGTTTCGTCTCTCGTGCCTCTGGTTAGCGGGTTCTTTGGAGGAAGCGAGATTGTGCCCTTCTCCGCCGTCGTGGCCGTGCTTGCTGCGCCGCCGTCGTGAGATTGGGCCGCTCCGCCGTAGGGATGGCGGCTAGGCGATAATAGGGGGTTTAAATCTGTCTGTGCGGGGAAGGTTTGCTGCGAGACTTCTTGCTTTCTGAAGATGTTTGCTAAGATGCGTATCAGTCGATGAAAATTCCCAGTCTTTCCGGGAAAAAGACGGTTGAATTTTACGACTCTGTGGCATGTCGACATGGATTGTGGCAAGACCAGATATATTATTATCAACAAGAAAAGTCTGAGATTGTTGTGCTGGCTCACTGAAGCGGAACTAATTGTAGTTATGCAGAATAACTGAGGCAGAACCAGTTGTACTTATGCAGAACAATTTAAGCAGAATAACTGAGGCACAATTAATTATTATTCTATTGCAGAATAATTGAAACATAATTACTGAATCAGAACTCGATTGTGCACAACATGCTCAAAGAATTTCATTACTTGTTTTTTCTAGTGGCGTGTAAAATGAGTACTAGGGAGATCTTTGATGGGCTCTCGCCATTCAATGCAAGCATGAAACTGTGCAGAGATACTTTATCTTTATTTAAGATTGATGTACTCCTACTCATGATTGGGGAATACTTCAATCAATGTGCAGGTCCTTGTTGAGTGAAGCATCTTCCTTCCTTTTTCTGACATGGGGATGGAGCATCTGATGAGTGTCGTGAATCCGTCATCAGGTTAGCCACCAAAGGTTTCCATCTGCCAATATAGTTTCTGTGCACAGCAAACTGTGACTGACTGACTGTTTGTGCATAGGTTACATCTTACAAAGAGGTCTCGAACGCCGTGGTGATGGGACGATGGAGGAAAAGAAAGAGCTACAGAAGCAGAGGACAGAAAAAATGATGGAAGCCTACCAAAACACAGAAAGCAGGGATGGAGTGATCAGATGTCCAATTCCATGCAAAAGCAGCAGGTGTTTTTTCAATTCTTTGGTCAACTAGATTTTACTACGGTTCACACTCTGCATCTTGTATGTTTCTAAGAAATTACCAAATTTAACTATTTTGAATGCATATTGTTGCCTGAAATCATTTGGATCATCTAGAGTTGTCCCAATCAGGATTTTTCTCATTTGTATTTTAGATGGATATAAACAATATGCAATGATTTTACAGCTAGTACACACTCTGCTCTGATATGACATTTTCATAATTAATTGGGCTTTTAAACATCTGCAAAGTTGATCAGATTTTTCTTTTGAGTTTTGACATTTTGATCTTTATTAAAAGACTCATGATTTTTCTTCTTCTTTATTCAGACCGTACAGGGAGTATGATTTTAAAAGTGCACAAGATCTCTCTGATTTTATGGTGAGCAAGGTTAGTCTCTATCTCTCTCTCTCCTTCTCTGATGTTTGTGAAATGTGCTTGCACTTTCCAGTCATAGGCTATTTCATTTTGGATTGAACTTTCTTTTCATTTTTTATCTTTTGAGCTGTGCTGGAGTAAATTGTTAGCACAGCTAAACAAACAGTCTGACATTTTCTTGTCATTTAACCAAGTCCCTCTTAATAACAGTTGGTTTGACAATCTGCAGGCTTCTCCTCCATACTTCATGGGATCTCCACCAGTTCGTGCAAGCAATCCCCTTGTCAATGACAGGCAGTTCTGTGCTTGGAAAGTACAAAGCGTTGATGAGTCACTCGGCATTCCTATACCAACCAGGGGCTACCGCGTTGGCTACAACAAAAGGGGAGGGGCTGCTACAGAGGATTGAAGCTACATTTATCAGTTTCATGACCTCGCTGTGAAGTTGTAGTTGTAACAAGGGAAAATTGTACATAGGAAGTCATCACCTTCGGAAGCTTCCCGTTTTCGAGGTTCTTTGTGGCATGTCATCGGTAGTTATGTGTATATATCTTTTCGTTCAGTTTTGCGGGCAGCGAGGCTAGTTTTGGCAAAATAAATTTGTCAAACTCTGTTGTTGAGAATTGAGGTTTTTGTTCAGGTTTAATGGAAATGACAGCATTTCTTTAGTTTCTATATAATTGCCATGTTAATCTGTGCTGGATGTGTTATTGGCTGTTATGAGCTACTTTTTCGTCACGATAAACCATCAGCATATCTTTTGACTGTTGGTCAGTACAGCAAGATCAGGATCAGGTTTTGTACTTCTGAGCTCACCTTGTCACTGATACATACATTTCACAGAAGCTTTGTGATACTTCACCTCTCATTTGCTTTTGAACCAACTATTGTAACATTTGCCCCATCTCCTACTGACTCTTCATCCATGGTAATCAACACATACACTGTATTACTTTTGTCTTCTGTAAATATTCTTTGGCCTTGTCTGCCTGTTGAATTGCTGATCTTTTCTCTGATGCCCACCATCAAATTTCAGTGGAACTACCTGCTTGATGTATGAGGCCCCTGGGAAGTTCCTCCTTTCCTTTGCGAGTGAACGAAGCTCTGGTAACCAGTACGCGACATATTCGCCATCAGGATCGTATGTCTTGGCCTACAGAGGAATGTTCACTCATGGTCAGGTTGTTGAAGATATGAGTAGTGCAGATCACCATGCTCTGACATCATCATCTTATGGTTATGGTTATGAGGCGATAAGCTGATGCTCATAAAACCTAGTATAATTTTGCGGTGTTCTTATGTCGCGATGCTCACTTGCTTATTAATATATGCTGATGGTTTATGGTAGCATGATTAACTGAAGTTCATCTGGTAAAAACAAGTATTCAGATATTAGTGGTATTTAGTCTTGCTGCTTACTTGCTTGGGGATGCTGAAGTATCGATCTTCTCGTGGATCATTGCCAACTCCTGTTAATATTTCAGCAAAATTCAGTTGAATGTGTGCATGAGCTCCTAATTATATGCTATCTAGTATGAACTACCAAGATAGTAATGAGACACAAGGAAACACTGACCTGCTCCATATGTCCAATTACCATAATTTGAAGCAGGGTCATAATCCAGAAGGCATGTTTCAAACCATTCAGCTCCCATTCGCCAATCGATGCCCATGTCCCGGACCAAAAAAGAGCAGACAATCTGCATAGAAGATCATTGAACGATTGGCATATGCAAAAAGATGGCCTGCATTAAACTCTAATGCGCAGTCATGCTGATGATCAGCACTATGTCGAAAGTTACCTGCCGGCCACGGTTGGACATGAAACCTGTAGCTAAGAGCTCCTTCATGTTGGCATCAATAAGAGGGTACCTGAAATTCACCATGACCAGATTCAGAACTCAGAAGGTATGGCAAGCAGCAAAAAGATGGAACAACTTGGAGTATGCCGTACCCGGTCCGACCATCTTTCCAAGATTCGAACAATGCCTGATCTTGGCTCCACTTGGACGCCACTTTTCTCGGACCCCCTACAGCATTCACAAAAGGATTATGCTCTTTTGCTGGCCGTGACCTTTTCTCCAGATAAAACATTTGCGCATTATTTTCGTAATAAACTGGGAAAGCAAGAATTCAGAATGATACATTTTCTTACGATGAGAGACAATTGTATCCTTACCCAAGTGGAAAATGGAGTTCCCATATTTTGCTGAAAGGAATCTGAAGTAGTCTCTCCATATCAGCTCAAATAAAACCCTGAAACCATCGCCGTGTCAGGAACGGCATACCAGACAGTGAATCTGAGCATTCCTTACAAGACCTTCAACATGAAATTTAGGCCAGAAATGCACACTGACTAACCAGTATGTGGAATCATTTGCTATTCTCTGCTTCTCGTATCTCTTAACCTGCATTATCACCAAACATTTAGCACAGGAGAGAAGGAGCTGATAATGTCTGCAGAAAAACGTTAAATATCCACCTCTTCGCAAACATAGCGCGGCGAAAGACTGCCCGAAGCAAGCCAAGGGGAGAACTTGGTGGAGTAGTCCGGCCCAAGCATGCCGTTCCTGGTCTCTTTGTACACTTTCACCTGATCATTCTTCCAGAAGTACTCATGGACCCTTCCCAGCGCCGCGCTCTCTCCTCCGACGAAACGCATTCCCTTCTCTGACTACATAGAGGGGCAAACAGTACGAACTGTAACTGAAATTCCAGAATCATGTCCACAAAGGGTACTACAGTGGGGTACTGAAGATCAATAGAATACAGTTAACTGAACCTGCCTTTGTCACACTCAGACCCAATGACTCCAGAGTAGGTATCGAGCCCCACCCTCCGATCTCGTCCAGGCCGGAACCCGGGGCCGGCCCGAGCGAAGGCGGCAGCTTGCCGCAGCTCCGGACCGAGGACTTCGACTCGACCGCCTGCACGGCAGAAGCATCACATTTCACGAACAACAGCCAGCAACAGCCTCACCACAGTTTGCACTTTGCAGAGCAGTCAGGATGAATGGAGAGCTCCTACCTTTCTGAACTGCGTGTACACGTCCGGCAGGTCGCTGACAGGGAACGGGAGATCGTCGATGTGGTACATCGTCGCCCCCCAGACGAGCTGAAGCTTCGGGCTGAGAGGCTTATTACTCCGGCCAGAAGCTCCTCCTTGTCCTTGAGGGACGGCCACCTGCTCCAGGCCTCTGCGCACGAGGCGCTCGACCAGAAGCTCCTCGCTGCAGGTCTCCTTGTGGGCATAGACCTGGAGATCGACCCGGAGATTCAGTATCAAGCTGGAGCAATCAACCGGCTCGGTGGATGTGAGATTTGTGCAGACGGGCTAGCTTACTGTGTGTGCGCTGACGGCCTTGGCGATCGCAGGGAGGATGTCTTCGGGCTTGCCGTGCCGGACGAGCAGGTCGAGGCCGCGCTTCTGGAGATTCTGCTTCAGGTCTCCCAGGCACTCTATCAGGAACTGCGCCCTCAGTGCTGCAACGATCGATCAGTCAGTCGGTCAGTCGGATCAATCGAGCTTCAGTGTCGTCGATGCCGTGGAAATTTGCTGTGGTGTGGTGTGCCTCGCCTCCGGTCTTGGGGAAGCCGAAGCGGTGGGTGGCGCCGGCGAGGACGCGGGGGTCGACG
Source organism: Triticum aestivum (assembly GCF_018294505.1). Classification (NCBI taxonomy): domain Eukaryota; kingdom Viridiplantae; phylum Streptophyta; class Magnoliopsida; order Poales; family Poaceae; genus Triticum; species Triticum aestivum. The sequence continues at coordinate 684,449,247 of NC_057812.1, read as the reverse complement.
CAGTAGACGGGGAGGACGGCGCCGGAGGCCGCCCACGCGCGCGCCAGCGCCTCGTTGTCGAGCACCCGGAGGTCGCTCCTGAACCACACGACGGCCACGCCGCCACCTCCCCTCCGAAGGCCCGTCGAGGTGTGCCTCCGGAATGCCTCGTCGGCCGCCGCGGCGGTCTCCTCGGCGCCCAGGGACGGCACCGCCGCCGCCAGCACGGCGCGCGGGGGGCGGAACGAGCTGGAGGTTGAGGCGGCGTCGGCCATGGAGAGGAGGGCGCGCAGGCTGGCGGTCGGCTGTCGCGGGAGGAGGAGGAGGGATTGCGCGGCGGCGGGAGGGAAGGAGGAGGCGGAGGAGGAGAGGAGGTGGTGGTGGTGGTGAAGCATTTTTCTGGACTGGGAGGTGAGGTTTTTGAGAGTTGAGGGGGGTGGGTGGAAGATGGAGGCGGGAGGAAGGTGGAGGGAAGAGCGGGGAGGGGTGCCACGTGGGGGGACGTGAGTGGTGCTACGTGGATGGATTTGAGCCTGGGGATATGGGTGATGGATAATGTGGGCCGGAGCACAGAGAGTTTATGAGGGTGGGCCCGGAAGGCAGCGTGTTGCTGTCATCATTTTCTTAGGGATTTAAATTTCGAAAATACAAGAACACAAAGGTGAACATGCCGCAAAAATGGTGAACGTTCCACTCACATGTGAAGTTCTTTTTGGGAAGGGGGGTACACTCACATGTGAAGTTTCGCGAGGTAACAACATCTGTTGTATTCTTGGCGAAGAAAACAAAAATGAGCCTCTAAATTGATTCAAGCATGGTTTATTTTATAGCGCTGATTTTATCTTTTTGCTCGGAATATCACATATGTCATTTCCTTGCAAGACTTGCGAGTATGAAGTTCAGATTTTTTTTTCATTTTTTTTAGTATTATTTGCCCATTTTTTGGGTTGCATCCAGGTTCCAAAAATCCACGTCCATGGACACTTCCCCTCAATGCGACGTGTGGAGAACATATCTAGCATTTTTTCTAGAAACACCAAATACCACCATAGGCCACCGGAAACTGGAGTCCAAGAACTTCGACATGACATTACGCCTTCAATGAGGCACACGTTTCTATTGCTTGGGGAGTACTCCCTCTGTAAACTAATATAAAAGCGTTTAGATTACTGCTTTAGTGATCTAAACGCTCTTATATTAGTTTACGGAGGGAGTAGTTGGTATTTCTGAGCACAATCAAATCGTTCTCAAACATACATTGAGAAAATGAATAAATCAACACAGCATGTGGTTAACCATGTGCTACGGAAATTGAATAAATCTTCCATTTTGTGTATCTGGTAATAAAAACTAGCTCATGGTATCTCCGGAACACACTAAATATAAACATACAAATACTTGACAAGCGAGCTGTTTTTGGTGCAACACAATAATGTTGTTGAGGTGGGAGGCAAAGTGAGCACTGGAGGAAACATGAATGAAACAAGTGCTCACCCAAAAACAAAAAAAAAACATTCACAAGGGCAAGAAATGCATTCACAAGGAAGTGACTTCCCTGTCCTACACAAGTCTGTTGTAATGACAGACAGCAAGAACGGTGAGCAAAACTATACCTCTGATAAGAACAGCTTCTCAAACAGTCTTATTTCCACCTTTAATGGCTCGGCAACCCAGTGCACAACACCCTGAACGAACCGCGAAATAAGTCAGCATCTCTTTATGGCTTCCCTCAACTCACTAACTATAGAATTTTCAGATTTGAATGTAAGGATTTAAGTGACCAGTTACCTTAGGTTTAGAGGTCTTTGAGGGGTCATACTCAGCTCGAATCTCAACAATCTCATCTGGATTATCGCCATGAATAACCTCTGTGCATTTTATCGGGAACGCATACCTAGCAATTAAATTGACAAGTACCATACTGTAAATTTGTGCCGATACAGAGTAGGTGAACTATGAATAGTAAAGTAAATCCAGATCAACTTTCTCCACAAAAGAACAGTAGTTCTGAATCACTTACCTTAGCAGGGCGGATTTACCAGGAGCTAGCCCATAATAGTCTTTCGAGTCCTCGAGGCGAAAATCAGTTTTTTCAATGTAGACAATTCTTGAGAACGGAACCTGTCAAAAGATAGCGAATAATAAATTACGAAGCATGAACATAAGGTAAAACGTATAAAGCACCAAAGATAAAGTGAACTTATAATATTTCCGTTACTGCATTCTCCAAACAGAATTTTAAACAAAGTTGTGCCGTAGCAACAAAACCTATTCTTCGCATCATATACTGAACAAGAGAGGCACCTTGTAGTAGGACGAAGCTTCATCAGCTGGAGCATCAGGCCACTTCTTTCCATCAAGGTCTATGACTTCTCCATCTTCCAAGTTTGTTATTACAACCTAATTTAGCAAAAGGAGGCACCATGAATATGTTAGGGACTTCTAAAGGCTGAAGACACGGAGTGATTTGCAGCAGGAACCAGATGCCATACCTTTAGAGGATGCAGAACAACCATGGCTCGAGAAGCTGTTTTGTTAAGTTCTTCTCTGATGTGATATTCAAGACGTTCGAAAGGAATTAAGCTATTGTCACTGGACATAAAGAATACCAAGGGCAATCAGTAGCAGAAACAGAGATTTTGCGATTGTGCGCCTGGCACAAAGCACAGTTCATGAAAAGCCATTTGTTAAATATCATTTGTTCATTTACCTTCTTGTTATCCCCATTCCACGGATAAATGAATTAATTGCAGCTGCTGACACTCCCCGTCGCCGCAGTCCTGCCAGTGTTAACAAACGAGGATCATCCCACCCATCTACCCACTTCTCTGTCACAAGCCGATTCAACTGCAACAGAACAAGGACAATGAATATCCATAAATATAGATCAAACAGGGTGGTAAGGCTGGTTTCTCAATTATTAACATACCTCTCTTTTAGACATAACATTATGTGATATGTTCAGCCTTGAATACTCCCAAACATATGGCGGCGCCGCAAGGCCTCCGGACGCGAATCCGCCGGGCGCGCTGCCGTCCGGCGCACGTTGGCCGCCAGTCGCGAGGCCGACCCCATCACCTCCGCCGGAGATCTCAGAAGATAACACCGGGGATGATGAGATCCGGGTCATGGCGGATCAGTGGGTGGTTCGTTTCTCGGATCCGAGCTGCGGGTGGATCGAGGGACGGCTACAGCACTCTCCGTCATCGCGCTGGACGTCACTTCGTGATATGGATAACGACATCCTTGCCGGCGATTACCTGACGGCGGACGTTCAGATCGAGGTAGGGATGCGTTTTCTTTTAGTTGACTTCGATGTCCATGTGTTGTCAGTTTTGCAGGAGGTTCACACAGAGAAGATCGAAATGATCGATTTGACGGCGACGCCTGAGACGATGCGGGAGGCGTCCGCGGCCATTGCACAGGTAATCCACCTTCCGAGCGACCGGGACGACCGGGGCGACGCAACCACCCGGCCGACGAGCGCCGGGAACATGCACTCGGGGGTGGTGGATCGGGTCGGCGGCCGGTTTTGGGTGCTGGCCGGAGCCGACGAGGATGATGCGGACGGTGACGGTGGCGAGCCGGACGCTTCTCCACCAACGCCGACCCCATCTGACCTAGTCTGCGAGTTCTTCCAAGCGGGCTATGATGAGGACGAGGTGGCCTCGACGGTGGATAGAGTGCTGCCAGTTGAAGATCCGGCAAGGGTGGGGCTTCATGCGGGAGAGAAGAAAGAGATGGTCCGGCGAGTGGTTCACCGTCGAACGGCGGCGACGGCGGTCCGACCATGGAAGGGTCCCCTTCCAAAGGTTAGTCTACCGAACCTGACTCTTTTCGATATGATTCATCCGGACTCTTGGATTCAAGTGAAACGGAAGAAGAGGCCTGTCCGTTCTGGCAGTGTGCCGGCGGCGGCCATGGTGAGATCGCCGGCGAGTCGGTTGATCTCGATCTCGAAACAGCGGGCGACGCGTTTGAACGCTCTCCTGGGCTGTGCGCTCGAGGGCCTTCCTGACGGGCCGGTTCTGAGTGAGCCGGGCTCTGTTTTGGGTGGGCCTGAGGTAACCGGGAATGAAGCCCAGGTTAACTTGGACAGTTTTAGAGGGCAGATCGCTACACCCCCATGCACGATCGACGGGTCGACAGAGGTTCCTCGTTCGAGGCGGCCTAGGGTTCTGCTGCCCAGGCTGCGCTCCTGCTTCTCTGATCGTGGGGCGGGGCGCGCTCGTCGGGTGCCCGCGCTTCGTTGTATGGCGGGCGGAGGCCCTCCCCTGGCCAAGGCCGGCGCTCAGGCCGGCGTCCCGGGCAGCGTGGGGCGCGGAGGCTTGCCTCAGCCTGCGGGAGGCGGCCGGGGCGGAGAGGCGGCCTCTATTGCCGCGGGTCGGGGCCGCTCGGGTCTGCGCGCGGCCGCTCCTCCGGCCTCAAACCAGGTGGCCCAGGGGCCAACTGGCGCCCGACAAACTCTGCACGGCGGCCAGCCCAGGCCAGGCGCGGTCGGCCGCGGAGCTGTGCCGGCGGGTAGACCCCCGCCTCCTATCGCTGGTCGGGGCGGACTTAGGCCACCGGCACCTTTCCCTACAGCGACTGCGGGCCAGGGTCATCGGCCACCTGCTCCAGCGCCGGCTGGACAGCCGCGTCCTCAGGCGATGCAGGCCGGGGCCCGACCGCCGATGTTCGTGCCTCGGCAGTCGCACAATCCGACGGCACCGACTTTGGAGCAGGCGCAGCTGCAGATGGCTCCGGTGAGGGGGGGTGACTCGTCGGTGCCCCGTGCTCAATGGGGTGATGATGGTATCGATGCGTATGGTGACGGACAGCACCGGGGATCCTCGTCCACAGGTGGTGGGCGGGGGCATGCTTGGCAAGGTGATGGCTCGACCGAGAGACCTTTCCTGGGGCCTACGGGAGGTTTCGTCGAAGGGCCGGCCGGACCAGCTCATAGGAACCGTGGTGGCTTTCGTGGTAACCGTGGTGGACGGGGCGGCCGAGGTGGTCGCTATCGCCCAAGGCAGCAGCATGTTGTCGTCGATCAGACACCGATTGGTGTAAATTCCGATGATACTGAGTTGACTTGCCAGGCTATGGAGGTCGTTACAGCGTTGGCGGAGGCGGTTCCTACTAATAATGGCGAAGTTGAGGTAATGTCAGTGGAGGGATCTGAAAAAGCTGAGCTGGACAGGGCGGCAAAATATGCGCGAAAAAAAGAAAGAATGTTATGCTATCGCTGTGGCAACAAAGGCCACTTCATTGCTGAGTGTGTGGCGGTCTTATGCGATACGTGTGGTAAGCCGGACCATGAGTCAGGGGCTTGTCCACTTTTGAGGGAGCAGCTACCAAAGCTGATGATGTATGGTGTGTTCTGTTCAGAGCTCACGTTTTTCGAGTCTCTGATGGAGCAGGAGGTCTCGGATGAGGTGCGCGGTGGGACGCCTGGAATAGTAAAAGTGACTAGAGGTGAAGTCTCTGAGGCCCAAATTGTGCAGCGGCTCCGGGAGCTGGCACCGGGGGACTTCCTATGGGAGTTAGTCAGTCTTGAGCCAAACTCGTTCAGGGTGGAGTTTCCATCGGTGGAGGATCTACAGAGGTTATTGAGTTTCGGGATGTGTAAGGTGCCAGGTACGGAGGGCATTCTGGAGTTCCACGAGTGGAAATTGAGTGAGCCTCAGGGTACACCACTTACCCAGGCCTGGTTGCGGTTTTTGGGGGTACCACACAGGCCCTTGCAGGATGCCAGGGTTGTTGCTAGTATGGCTGTTTTGGTGGGAAAGCCCGAGCGAGTAGATATGGCTTTCACCAGAGCTCAGGGAGTGGCTCGCATCCTAGTCAGTATCCTGGACATTGAGTATGTTCCGGACGTGGTGAAGTGGGCTTATCGCGGTCAGGTGTATAACCTTCAAATTGAGTTTGAGGATGACAGTCTGTTTGCCGACACACCTGCTTCAGTGGACGTTGATATGCACGAGGGGGATGATGACAGGGGGCGCAAGGAGCTTCCGGTAGATGATCCTGGTCCAGAGGCCAAGGGACCGGGGTCTCGGGTCAAGACCACCGGCGGGGATACGGCACCTCCTTCTTCGGTGCCGACGACCACTCTGAGGTTTGGTACCTTTGAGCCAGCTTCGGCACCCCCGAGACTATGGAGTGAGCGGGTGGAGTTTTCTGAGGTTTTCGAGCATTCCTTACCTGCGTTGGACCTTGAGGGTCCGAGAGTGGAGGTTTCTGGACTGGAGGAAGGTCCGGAGATAGAGATCTCGCCTACCTTGGATAATGTTGGCACGTCTGAGGTGCAGGTAGTGACTACGAGCTTGGAGGGGGGTCGCAGGCAGGAGCCTTCGATCCCTTATCACCTGATGGCTGCGATCAGGGTTCCTGAGAGGGACGAGTCCTTGTCGGTTGGCCGGCTGACTGCTACTTCTTCTGCTGGGCGGGTGGGTGCTTGTCTGGGGCAGGTGGCCCCGGCAACGCCTACTGCGCTGGCGCTGGCCGGCTCTGAGGGAGGATGTCTGGGGCAGGAGGCCCCACACTCTTCCCCTTCGGCTTCGACGGAGGCGGCTTCGACTGCCGTGATTGGAGGGGGTCCGGGGAGGGTGATCCCGGGCCATCCCTCATTCTCGGCTGGCGGGATGACGACTCCAACAGCACTGAGGGTCGGGGCGGAAGGAGTGCTTGGACAGGTGGTCCCGGTACCTTCTACCCCTGGCCCCCTGACTGCCGGAGGTGGGAGCCGTCCGGCACTTCCTCTCGTGACTGGTGCCTCTCGGGAGGAGGTTGTTGCATTTGGCGGAATCCCTGATCCGGTCTCCGAGGGGCGGCGGATGAGTTCCCGTCTCCTGGATCATCCGGAGGTTGACGACATGCAGCAGAGGTGCGCTACGAGGGCGGCCAAGCTTCGTGGTATCGAGGCCACTTCCGGTATGTCGGTCAATTTATCCAATTCCATTATGCATTTTTCTACGGATGAGATTATTCATAATGCGACTCAAGTAGGGATTTCGCTAGGGAATAATAATGCTGAAATTTCCAACTCGGTTAATGATCTTTTGGATCTGGAGGCGGATCGCGCATTAGAAACCATTCGAAACCTAGCGGCTGTGCGTCCTATGACTGACGCTGAGATTGGTATGTTGGGAGTAAGAGTGCTAGACACCTTGTGTGCGGACCTTGCACCATCCTGTAATGAGCCAGACGAGGAGGACACCAACGTAGAGGTTGACGTCCTTCAACCAACACTGCCCGGTTATGAGGACCGGATGGTGGACAATGACAAATCTAAACGTAAGTGGAAGCGAAAGGTGTATCCAGCATCCGCGGTACGTAGAAGCGCTAGGATTCGTACGGCAAAAAAATTCCATGATGAATTATGAAAGGAATCTTTTGGAATAGTAGAGGTCTTAAGGACTTGGCTAAAAGAAGGTTTCTTGCTGAGGCATCTTTGGAGCACAGATTAGATTTCATTGCTCTCTCCGAAACTGGAAGAGACAATTTTTCACCGCAGTTTCTTTCTTCTCTTGCGGGTGGTGTTGATTTCGACTGGCATTGCCTACCGCCACATGGACGATCGGGAGGCATCTTGTTGGGAGTGAGATGTGATTCCCTTGAGGTCAGGAGTGTGGTAATGGGTGACTTTGCGGTTAAGTTTCGGGTTAGGTCAAAGGTTGATGGGTTCGACTGGGCTTTGGTGGCGGTGTATGGAGCTGCACAGCCCGAATTTAAACCGGAGTTTCTGGCGGATCTTGTTCGAATTTGTGGGTCCGAACAGCTTCCAATGTTGGTCGGGGGTGATTTCAATATCATTCGGAGGAAAGAGGAGAAGAATAACGATAACTTTGACGGGAGATGGTCCTTTATGTTCAATACTATTATTGAGAGTTTGGACCTGAGGGAGATTGAACTTTCTGGTAGAAAGTTTACTTGGGCTAATGCGTTGCCAAACCCGACTTATGAAAAGCTAGACCGAGTTCTCGCCAGCGTGGAGTGGGAACAGAAGTTCCCTCTGGTGACGGTACAAGCTTTAACGCGGGAAATTTCAGATCACACACCACTGTTTGTCGCCTCCGGGGAGTCCAACTATGTGGGAAACAAAAACACCTTCTCTTTCGAAATGGCCTGGTTCGAACGAGAAGGGTTCTTAGACCTCGTTGCCAGGGAATGGGCTAAGGGGGTCGGGGGTATGACGGCGGTCGAGCGTTGGCAGAATAAAATAAGACATCTAAGAAGCTTTTTACGGGGGTGGGCTAAGCACCTAAGTGGGGTGTATAAGATTGAGAAGGATAGACTCCTTTCTCTTATACAGGCCCTCGACACTAAAGCCGAATCTATGATTCTGCTGCCTGCTGAGATCCAGGTTAAACATGAGGCTGAAAAGAGGCTGAAAGAACTTCTCCGTGAGGAAGAGTTGAAGTGGGCGTTGCGAGCCAAGGTCCACAAAGTGGTTCAAGGGGACGCTAATACTCAATTCTTTCACCTCATTGCTAATGGAAAGCACCGTAAGAAACGTATCTTCCAACTTGAGCAGGATGAGGGTACTATTGTTGGGCAAGATAATCTAAAAACTTACATCACCGAGTATTATAGGCAGTTATTTGGACCACCAGAGGTTAATTGTGTAACTTTGGATGAGTCTCGAACTGAGGATGTTCCTCAACTGTCGGCTGTCGAAAATGATATCTTGCTAGCCCCATTTACGGAGAAGGAAGTGTTCGATGCGATTGCACAGATGGAAAACAACAAGGCTCCCGGTCCGGATGGGTTTCCGGCGGAGTTTTATAAAAGGTGTTGGCACATTATTAAGGGGGATCTGTTACCTATGTTTCACGATCTTTTCTCTGGACAGCTTCAACTATTTCAGTTGAATTTTGGAACTATCACATTGCTTCCTAAGAAAACGGAGGCTGTGCGAATTGAGCAATTCAGGCCAATTTGCCTTCTTAACGTTAGTTTCAAAATCTTCACCAAGGTCGGGACAAACAGGCTCTCACAGATTGCGCTTTCTGTGGTACAGCAATCCCAAACTGCTTTCATGCCGGACAGAAACATCCTCGAAGGGGTAGTTGTCCTTCATGAAACGCTCCATGAAATTCACTCTAAAAAATTAGATGGGGTAATTTTTAAGGTGGATTTTGAGAAGGCGTATGACAAGGTCAAGTGGCCGTTCCTTCAACAGGCATTGCGTATGAAAGGTTTTGATGAGGCTTGGCGCCATCAGGTTGAATCTTTTACGCAAAAAGGGAGTGTGGGTATTAAAGTCAATGATGATATCGGTCATTACTTCCAGACTCATAAGGGCCTCAGGCAAGGCGACCCAATGTCCCCCGTTCTGTTTAACATCGTGGTGGATATGTTAGCAATATTGATCGGAAGGGCTAAAGACCATGGTCAAGTGGGTGGTTTAGTACCTCATCTGGTGGATGGAGGTGTATCCATTCTTCAATACGCTGATGATACAATTATATTCATGGAGCATGACTTGGCCAAGGCGAGAAATATGAAGTTGTTGTTATGCCTCTTTGAACAATTATCGGGGTTAAAGATTAATTTTCATAAGAGCGAATTGTTCTGCTTTGGTAGGGCTAAAGACGAACATGACTCTTATAGGCAACTGTTTGGGTGCGAGTTGGGAAGTCTGCCCTTTTCCTACCTTGGCATTCCGATTCATCATCGTAGGCTAACAAACAGAGAGTGGAAGTGTATCGAGGATCGATTTGAAAAGAAACTGAGCTGCTGGAAGGGTAAGCTCATGTCATATGGAGGCCGATTAGTTTTGATAAACTCGGTACTCACGAGTATGCCTATGTTGCTCTTATCGTTCTTTGAAGTTCCAGTGGGAGTGAGGAAAAGACTGGACTTCTATCGATCACGATTCTTTTGGCAGGGTGATGAGCTTAAAAGAAAATACCGGCTTGCTAAGTGGGATATCATCTGTCGACCCAAAGACCAAGGCGGGCTTGGCATTGAGAATCTTGAGGTTAAGAACAGATGCCTTCTTAGTAAGTGGTTGTGGAAGCTCGCTAGCGGTTCGGAAGCTATGTGGGCGCAAATCATTCGCAGCAAGTATCTCCAGACTAGGACTTTGTCCCAGGTAACAGTTAGGCCGATGGATTCGCCTTTCTGGAAAGGGCTCATGAAAGTCAAGCAATTAATGTTCAATAGGACAAAAGTTGTCATTGGCAATGGGGCAACTACACGTTTCTGGGAGGACGCTTGGCTGGGCGACTCACCTCTGGCCATTCAGTATCCGTCTTTATATCGTATTGCTCAACGACGTGAGGTACTCGTGGCAACGGTATTTCAATCTATCCCCCTTAATATTCAGTTTAGACGGTCATTAGCGGGTAATCGTTGGGAGGTTTGGCTCCAGTTAGTTAGGAGACTAATGGAGGTTCAACTTTCTGACCAACCGGATAAATTACGCTGGAAGTTGACTACGTCTGGGGTATTTACAGTCAGGTCTATGTATACTGATGTTATTAATACAAGCTCCATTCCAACGTCCAAGAGTGTCTGGGATGTCAAAGTACCTTTGAAAATAAAAGTGTTTATGTGGTTTGTTCATAAACAAGTTATTCTAACAAAGGACAACTTAATAAAGCGTAATTGGACAGGACCTACTAGGTGTAGTTTCTGTGATCGAGATGAGACAATTGAACATCTCTTTTTTGATTGCCCGCTGGCCAAGGTTCTCTGGCAGACGGTCCACATTGCTTTTAATATAACTCCACCGAATACTGTTAATGCTTTATTTGGGAATTGGCTATATGGGTTTGACTCTACAATAGCAAGACATATTCGGGTTGGAGTCTGCGCTTTATTATGGACCATCTGGCTGTGCAGAAATGATTTGGTTTTTAACAGATCATCACGAATTCATTTTTTGAAGGTTATCTTCCGAGCTACGGCGCTGATCCGTTCATGGTCATTACTCACTCCGATGGAGGCCAGGGAGCATTTGGCTACTGGATCTACCCGGTGGGAGATGGTTGCTCGGGATATCTTCAACCGGTTTGGATGGCGGTCATGTAATAGGATAGGCAATTAGTTTCCCTATCTATATAGCCAGCCGGTTGTGGCTCCTTTATTGGCTAGTTAGTGTTTCTAGCCTTCTGCGCTCTGTGTGGGCTGCTTTTTATTGTTTTCAGTTAGAGACTTTGGAATTTTGTACGCACTTTTTGTTGCTTCTTAAATAAGATGGCTGTATGCATCACTCCTGATGCAGAGGCCGGGGCGTTCCCCTTTTCCAAAAAAAAAAAAAACAAGTACCCAGTAGTACGACGGACGTCGTATGTCAAACTCAAGCGTGCACAGCTAATGAATAACCACACTCAGTTAGTCGTGTTATAGTTTAAACAAGCCAAAGCTATTTTGAAAAGGGAAAATTACCGAATGAGTAATGTTTTCAAGTGAATCCACCATGCAATGGGCATAATCGTAGCTTGGATATATACACCATTTGTCACCAGCATGTGGATGGGGGGTGAACTATATGGCATAAAGGATTAGTTATGTATTGATAAGATATGGCCATTCAATTCACAAAACGAGTTTTGCAACTTACTTTTATTCTGTATGCAATCAAGTCGTACATGTTTCTGGTATCATTCTGCATGTCCTGCTTCATTCGCAGAGTTGCTGCGCCCTCAGCAATTAACCCACGCCGCATGTCTTCAAATAACTTTAGTGACTCCTCAATAGGTCTATCCCTCCATGGACTATCCAAGTTATTTTCCCTGCCTTCCTTGATCTGTTCTGCAGTCTGGAAATCATATACCAGTCAGCATTTGCACATCTTATTTCTCAAGGATTCGATATGCATGCTCATTTCCTCCTTTTAAATTTTTGTACCATGATAAAGAAAGGAGGAGAGAAAGAACCTGGTGATCTACATAGGCCAGCCCTTTCCGTATTAACTCAACTGCGTGCTCATACAAAGCTTGAAAATAATCACCTGTATATGTAACTTTATAGGGCTCCCATCCCAGCCAATGAACTATCTCCTGGATATGGTCTATATATTCCATCTTTCCAGCTTCAGGGTTTGTGTCATCAAACCTGTTTTTCAGATAGACAGCAGTTCATTTTGTCATGAATGAGAATGCGGAAGAACTAAAGCAGCAAGAATTCTATGTAAGCACTTTCAGACCAAGCAAAAATAATCAGAACTCCAGATCGAATATGGAAATATATAATTAAATAGATGCAGTATATAATGTAAGAGAAGAAACATAAATTGAAGCAGTATTCGGTCAGGACAGACCCAACTAAAATAAGTAGTCGGTTCAAAATCAGTAAACATAGCCAGGAAAGGATAGCATGGCAAGCAGGAAAAGATTGTTCCAAATGAAAAGAAAAAACAAATGTTATTACCGAAGGTAACAATAGCCATTCCGCTCTTCAGCCAGTCCAAAATCAATAAACATAGCCTGCATCAAATGAAGAATGTAAGCATACTATTCCACTTTCCATGGAAGTGGTATATATGGAAATGCTTTTCATGAAGATTATAAAAACCTTGGCATGACCGATATGAAGATATCCATTAGGTTCTGGAGGGAAACGAGTCGACACTTTTCCACCAGTTGCCATAAGATGTTTCTCTAAAATCTCCTTTGTGTTATGTGCCCTCCATATGTTCCCATTGCTGAAGAATATTTCTGTATGAACCTAGCTCGTGCAAAGAAATCAAAACCACTTAAGTTCATGCATTCTTTACAAGTGACAACCAACAGAACAGCCAATGATAGCGCTTAGAAGAACAATACTAACATATGGGGATATCAGAGAACAGTACTTGCAGAATTTATATGCATAACAATAACAGACATTTAATTGATTTAACTCAACAGTTCATGATACCTTGTTGTTTTCTGCCTGCTCAGGAAAATGCGAGTATGGATTCAGGTCCTCAGATGGTGGGGCAACAGTAGCTACTGCAACCTTTTTCTCCTGGATTTCAAAGAAAGCACAGGTAGCTAATTAATAATTAAATCGCCCTACTTTATTAAACCCAAAGGCTCTACTTCAGCGCACCAACCTCAGGTTTTGCTGGTTTTCCTTTCTTTGTTTTTACTGGTTTTACATTGTCAGCTTCCGTCTTTGGACCCAATATCTCTGCAAGCCTTTTCTCGATCTCCTCCTGTATGAGCAAAATATGAAGAGGTTAAACTGAAGTTAATACAACCCAAATAAGCAAGTGCTTTATCTATAGCACTGTTTTGCACCTTTGTCGCCTTAGCATCACCCCAGGGGTGTCTCTTCCTAACCTGTCCGCATAGGTTACCAACTGGAAGAAGGATAACACAGGATGAAGGATCAGTTCCCTCAAGTAACAAATCAAAAAAATGTGTAATACAAAGGTGAATTGGAAGACAACCATTTATATGATAACGCTGCTCCAATATAGCTTCCATATTTTCATGTAGAACCTTGGTGACAGTTGAATGAATCTCTTCAATTGAAACAACCACGCCTGCAGTTACACATTGCACTCCAATCAATAAGGCGGCCAATTGAAAGAATTGACTGAATATGCTGCTTCAGAGAAAGGTGTTCCTTTCATATCTGATCATCAAAATGCAAACTTGTCCTATATTATTGTAGCATCCAAACAACCACATTATCGAGTCACCATCATAGACTTTCTTAGGGTATGTAGACTGAAAGGTGTGTGAGTTCATACAGAGAATGTTGCCACATCGAAAGGCCGAAGCCAATCTTTATTAAGATAGGAAGAGAGATTTTACAAAGCGGCGATGGCCACCCAGATTACAGCAAGGCCATAAACTGCAGGCCGCAGCGCACTACCCAGGAGGGCCATCCAGGGACAGCCCTCCCCAACTATAGCCCTGACCGGGTTTAACTCTCCCGGCGACTAAAGAGCAGCTGCCATGGCCAAGCAGCAGAATGGCTGCCACATCATTAAGCAAATATGTGAATTACATCTACTCCAGATATTTATTATATAATATTAACAGTACTAGTTAAACTAATAAGCACCTCCTAAACATTGGTGCCTAATCAAGCACTCATCCATCAACGTAAGCACGAAGACTATCCTACGTTGCAAGTAAAAAAATGGTTTATCTTTCTGAACATCTCTCTAAGCACTTGCACTGTACATGATCTTAGTGTCCTGTCCGTGAATGTGACATGCATTAGTTAAAATTGTTAGAAGCGTATATATTGTTGTTGCGCACAACATACCTACACCACAGGCTTCTTCAAACTTCCCAGTATCCAAAGGATCAGGACCAACATTAGTAAGAAATGACAGAGCAGCGTCTAGCTGTGCAGGGTTCTTTATCTGAAAAATAGTGACATAATGAAATACTTCAGATTAACAAAACTAAGACAAATGAGCTCTGAAACAAAGTGTCCATTCTTCATGCGCACTCCCGAAAATGTAAAAAGAAGAATGAAAAAGGTGGCAGATATTACCTTCATGGACACAATATAGTCGATGAGAGCAGGACGATGGACAAGTGCATTGTTTGGGTATTTAGTGGCAACCTATTTCATCCACGAGCAAGTGCATCCTCATAAGTCACACATCAAAAATCTCAACTGTATAAAGTAGAGAAAAAATTAATAAAAATACTTACGGCATACAGGAGATTCCCTACTAACTTGTCACAACAAGTGATACCAACCTGTTCATAGGCAAATCCAGTTAAAAGGGGAAACATTTTCTTTTTATCGAAAGGGGTTTCCCCCCACCCCACTTTTTATTAAAAACGGGGCATAGCACAGACCCAGACTGTTAACAGCATCCGGGTTCACAAGAAGCAGCAAACCAGATAGTATTTTACGCAACACCCCACACCACAAACTATAACAGTAGATCTCAATCGCTCCACGCAGGGCAGCTCAAAACTCACACACTCTAGAAGTTCATCAGCGCACACACGGGGGACAGGATGATCCCAGTCACCCCGAATGAGCCTTCAGCACATCCCCGCCCCGGGGCCTTTTTGAGCACGCTCTCAGCCCCCAGCCCAGGCGATCCTGAGTAGCTCGCCTCTTCGTCGGTCCAGGAGTAGGAGGCAGCGTTGGAGCAGCACCGATTGGTCGCCTTTGCATAGGATCTTCCATTGGTGTAGAGATGAGCTGATCCGTCCCAACACCGCCCGGGTACTTGTCCATGATATCCCCTGAAAACACATGTCGTTACGCATAGTCCAAATCCCCCAGATGGAGGCAACACAAGCAATTTTAATCACAGATGTTTTGCTGTTCAGTTTCCAAAAGGAAGATAGTTCAGCCATATCTTTTGGGATATTAATACTAAAAGTATCAGCTACATCAAGCCAAATTTGCTTAGACACTACACAATCAAAGAATAAATGCTGAACAGTTTCATTCTCATTACAAAACAAACAACACAAGTTATCAACCACCCTTCTTTTGCTTAAATTGTCTCTGGTAAGAATTTTGTTATTATTTGTTAACCACAAAAAGACCAAGTATCTGTTGGGAACAACAATTTTCCAGAAGTTTTTCCAAATTGGGGTAGACACCCCTCCCCAGTTTATCATGTTGTAGAAGGATTTAACAGAATAATTCCCAGATGGTTCCAAAAGCCAGACAGGCTGGTCCTCCTCATCAGTTAAGGTCTTAGTAGAGATTACCTGAATCAGGTCATGCCATTTACTCATAAAGCCAGAATCCACACATCTACTGAACGTGAGTTTCAAATTAGTACCATCCCACACCTCAGCTACTACACATTTCTGTTGCTGACAAATTTCATATACCTCCCAAAATTGAGTTTTCAGGGAAGAATCCCCAGCCCAAGTGTCGTCCCAGAAACTGATTTTGTCCCCTTTTCCCAAGTTCCATCTGAAAAAAGGTCTAATACCCTCAAAAGCCCAGGTAACCCCTTTCCAAAAGGGCGACCCTACACCCTGTTTGGCCCAAAGTAAATTGGGTTTATCAGTTCTATATTTATAATCAATTAGTCTCCCCCAATCATTATCATGGTTTATGAAGTATCTTTTTGCCCAAGAGGCTAGCAAGGCCATGTTGAACTCTCTTAAGTTGGGAATCCCCAGACCTCCAAACTCTTTTTTCTGAGCAATCATTCCCCATTTAGCAAGATGATATTTGTGCTCATCTCCCTGGTCACCCCAGAAGAAGTGAGCCATCTGAGATGTAATAGCATTTATAGCTCATTTAGGAAATTTTATCACAGACATCAAGTACATTGGAATGCTAGTGATACATGCTTTAAGTAGTACAAGTTTTGCCTCATAACTGAGTAACCTCCCCTTCCAACCGCAAATCCTTTTGATGATTTTATCTATAATGTATTGTATATCCTCCCTTCTTAGTTTAAGGTAGTGGAGAGGAACCCCCAAATATTTGAGAGGGAAATCTCCCATCTTACAGTAGAAAATTTGGGATAACAATTTAGCCTCATCAGTATTCATATTAATTGGCACTACTTCACACTTATCATAGTTGATTTTCAACCCAGAAAGGTTTCTGAAACAGGCAAGCAACCACTTTAAGTTTTTTACATACTCAGTTTTAGGGTTGAGAAACAATATCGTGTCATCTGCATATTGCAAGCAGATAAGACCACGTGGGATAATATTGGGAACAATCCCAGATATTATATTGTTATTGACCGCCTTCATCGGCATTCGGGAGAATACATCTGCCAACAAATTGAATAGCATAGGGGAACTAGGGTCTCCTTGTTTTAGCCCTTTCCCCCCCCACAAAATAAGGACCTAGAACATCGTTAATTTTAACACAGAAAGAACTTTGTTTAAGAATTGACAAGTTCCACCTAATCCACTTAGGGCCAAAACCTCTGGAAGTTAACATCTCCACTAGGAAATCCCAGTTGACACGATCGTGTGCTTTTTCATAATCTAACTTGAGAACAATCCCAGGCTCTTTAGATTTATGAACTTCATGAATAGCCTCATGGGCAGACACCACACTTTCGAGTATAAATCTACCTCGCACAAAAGCAGACTGGCAGGGGGCCAGCAGCCTATGTCCTATAGGGGAAACCTATTTGTCATGGCTTTGCTGAAAATCTTCACAGAGCAGTTGCTTAAACAAATAGGCCGAAATTTTTTCATATTCTTAGCATCTGGTTCTTTAGGAATGAGAGTGACTATAGAGTAATTTAACCTCTGGATATCCAGAGACCCACTCTCAAAATCCCTCACAAGAGCCATAAAGTCTCCTTTAATAATATCCCAAAAATGTTGGTAAAAAATAAAGGATAAACCATCAGGCCCAGGGGCTCCATTGGCATATGAGCCCATAATAGCTTCCTTAATTTCTTCTTCTGAAAAAGGCCTTTCTAATATCTCATTCTCAGCTATAGTCACTCGTTCCTCTTCAAACCAAAAATGATCATCCAGGTGAATGTTAGGTTTAGGTTCAAACCCAAAAAGGTTTTTATAGAAGTTAGTTGCCACTTCCAGCATATCTTTGGTAGAGTATACAGGTCCATCAGGGCCTTCTAAGATGGACAGCTGATTCTTCCTCCTTCTTTGATTAGCCACATCATGGAAGTATGATGTATTCCTATCTCCCTCTTTGATTTTCCTGTCCCTAGATCTCTGCCACATGGCAGTTTCTTCTTTCCTCCAAATCTCATGAAGCTCTTCCTTGATTTGTTTCATTCTGAGGATATCCTCACTATTAATTCTGTTTTGTTCAGAGAAAATGTCTGAAATATCAAACTCCTGGAGAAGCTCCTTTTTCTTCTTTTTCATAGCAGCCTCAATATTAATGCTCCAACCTTTAACTTGTTTCCTAAAAAGCTTAGTTTTAAACTGCCAGGTCTCAATGGCAGATGTAAAAGGGGAAGGTGTAGCCCATATTTTTTCAACTAGAGCTTGAAAATCAGGCTGCCAATCCACCATTTCTCAAATTTAAAAGGCCTAGCTGGTGTGCACCTACCCCAGAGTCTAACAGGATGGGAGCATGGTCACTCCCAACCCTTGGCAGGGCACACAGAGAAGTAAGAGGGAAATGGCTATCCCAGCTAGTAGCAGAGAAAACTCTGTCAATAGTAGCAAAAATTGGGTTATCTTGGTTATTACTCCAGGTAAAAACCCTATTTGACAGTTTATACTCCATTAACCCCCATTTGTTGATCCAATCATTGAACAGAAAAGCCCAAGAGTTATTGATATTGCCTGAGGTTTTTTCCTTGGCCTCCCTAATTAGATTAAAGTCTCCCCCAAATAAAACTGGATAGCATAAGCCCTCCATGCTCTCATGCAATTCTGCAATAAAATCTACTTTATCCACAGCATATGCTGTCCCATATACTGCCACCAGGTGCCAACAGAAGCCATCATTCTTATTCTTCAAGGTGACACTAATACAATATTTTTCATATTTACATCTAGGACCTCAAAGAAATTAGAATTTGTACCCACAAGGATACCACCAGCAGTGCCCACTGCAAGGAGTATATGCCACTCATAAGCAGTGGAACCAGCTAAAGTGTTAAGGAAGGCGTATGACAAAGTCTCTCTCTTAATTTCCTGAAAACCTAAAAAATCAGGTTTATATTTACTAACCAAATCAGACAGGCACTGGAGTTTACCTTTTTGCCCTAAACCTCTAATATTCCAAAAGACACCAATCATGGTATTTTAAAGGGGTGTGTCAGACTAAAAAGTCCACCTCTTACTGCATTCCCAGAGTCAAAAACAGCATCAGCAGTGCCCCCTAACGTGTTTTTGTCTGGAATGCTACTGACAGGAGTACAAACTTCATTTTCCCCATAGATGTCAGTGTCTAAATTGTCAGGCAAAGATATCTCAGGGTTTTTAGAAGCAAAAACTAAACACCTTTCAGTTTCACCTCTAATCAAGTCATCAATGATCTGATCTTTTTCACTATCAGTATCCCCAATTTTTATGTTCACAACAGAAGCATAAGCTCCTAAACTAGATGTAGATTCAGAAGTAAAAGACTTACTTTTGAAAGTGTTGGGGACCTCCAGGTTCTTTTTCATTTTGTAGGCAGCAACCTTCTCCATGATATTTTGTCTGTTGTGAGTTCTGGTACTTGGCCTTGTAGCAATCACTGGGCCCCACTTGTTTTTGTTAGCAGGTTGCTCATTGGGAAGGGGCAGTTTTTCCACCAGGGCCATAAGTTTCAGGCCATCGACCACAGAAGCATCCAAAGTGCCCATCTCCTCTTCAGAATCAGCAGCCTCGCTAGTAGTGTCAGAATCAACATCATCTAACTCTTTCAGTAACTCTGAGCAGTACTTTTTCTGGATGGACATCGAGGGAGTTACACAACACTCCTGGACTGCAGAGGGAGCAGATCTGTCACGACCCCAGCGCTGGGAACACTTAAGACCTTGATAGCATCAGAGAAAGGTATCACAGAGCAATCGTTTTGTACTTGTGGTGTTTCATCTGTCACTTTGTCCACTTTCATAGGAGAAATGCAAGCTTCAGCCAAGATAGCAGGATGGAAGGAAGCACTGCCCTCATCGTTCTTCTGTTTCCCAACTGGAGATTTCACTTTGTTAGTCCTATTGGCCAGGTCCAGGTCATCGATAGGTTCTTCACCATCGTCAAGGATATCCCTGTCAGTTTCCTCATCTTCAAAATCCTTGTTATCCTCATCCACAGTTATATCAGTTGGACCATTGTCATCATTGGGACCATCAGCACCAATTTGCTCGAACCCTTCCACAGTGAAAGACAGAATGTACAACTTCTTCCTCATTTCCATGATTCGCTCAAAGGGAATTTTTGTTGGGTTTCTACAAGCGATCTTAATCCTCACTTTCTCATAGAAACTTTTCATCAGACCATTCCATTCCAGGTCCACCAGGATCCCAAAGCATGAAGCAATCTGTGATAGAACTTTCCACGTGCACCATTTAGAAGACAGGCCTTCTACAATCACCGAAGCTTCAGTCAGTTCATTGAAAGGGTCGATCGCCCCAGTCCACTTCTCCACAGACACTGAAACTCCATCAATGGGCAGCTCAAAGGCTGGAAACTCAATTAGCTCATCTACATCCTTCCAGGGGGGAAACCTGACCAGAAACTTTTTATCTGCTAGTTGTCTGACTTGCCAGGACCAGTTCTTGTTCTTGCAAAAGATGCCCGACAGGTTCTTGATTAGATCTGCCCTGTTGATCTCACCTTTCATCACCCAGACCTCTCCACAATTCCTGAAGTTGAGCCAGTTTGCCTCACGTCCCACTGGTGCATCGATATGGTAGAACCCCAACCCCAGGGCCGAGCTTCCAAAGAAAGTGGCCACTGGATGGGGTTGAGCCCAGGCAGCGCAATTGTTCACGTTGTGGCCTTCCAGTCCGCAGATGAAGTAGATCTTTTTCTGAATGCAGTTACCCACGTAATGACCAGGGCCGCCACAATTGAAACATACCATGTCTTTGTACCGCTCGTCGAGGATCTGGACAAGCGGGGCAGGTGGAGCCGGCGGCGGAGGCGCTACCAGAGCTTGTTGGGGAGGGGCAGCGCCTTTGGGGGGAGGGGCAACGGGATTGGGACGCGCCCCACCGGTCCCTTGACGACGAGCTGGGTTCTTCTGCGGGGGTGGAGCATGTTGCTTCTGCACTCCGCTTGGCGCACCCTTGTTCGCCATGGCAACCACCTGAGCAAAGGATTTGGAACCACCTCCAATCCCTTCTCTGACGATCTTGAGTTGTATTGGTGGAGGATCAAAGAGCCGGAGATTCTTGATCAAGAACAAATCGGACGGGGAGAAACAACCAGCACGAACTAAATCCTTCCTGAGCCATCCCAGGGTGGATGCAGCTCGACTTGGGGGACGAGGATGGGGGTGGCGGCGGGGAGGGGAGGGAATGGACCAAAGCTGTCCGAAAACCCTAGATATAGCCTCATCCGCGTCTCCCTAAGCAGAATGCGTAAACTCCAAAGGCGTTTTCACCCGTCTGCACTTGATTGGTGGAAGCGACGTGACAATAGGGCTCATGCCACTCCGCAGGGCCAGACCTGTTTGAATTACAGGAAAAAATTCCCCCAACTTCGGTGGCCCTTGCGTCACCGCTGGCGAGAGCCCCTGTTTCTCTGAGCACAAGCTCCGCCCAGCAGTCGCCTGTCTTTCAATTCGATGAATCACAGCAGTCGTCTAGTTCCCAGGGATACAAATCCCCTCGCGTGACCTTGAACGAGCGCCAGAAGGAACCTCACCGCGGTCACCAAACCACGGCGGCTCGAGGGCGTCGTGGCACGGAGGGGGGTTGGTGCGGCCCCCGCTCCTCACCGTAGTCCTCAATCTCTCGGTGGCAGCACGCCCAGGATGCATTCCCATCGGAGCGCCCGTCGTTGATTGCTTGATTTCGCCTCTGCCCGTGCCCAAATCATGAACTCCGCCGGCGGCGAGTGCGGAAATGGGGGCATCCTTGTTCTCTCCTCCAGTGTGGCCTCTTCGAAGATGCACCGCGCCAGCTTCCTCTGCTCCAATTCTGCCCTCTTCTGACAGATCTCCGCGACCTTCACAGCTGCAGATCTCGCCACCGGCTCGGTTGCCGTCGCCACCGCCTGGTCCGCCGCCTTCCACTCCTGCACGCACCGGATCCACTCGAAGGTGGCATCCCGAATCCTGGTTGCGCGCTCCCTCCACCCCGCCGCTCGAGTCACCATGAGCACTGCTTGCGGTATCGGAGAGATTAGCCACAGAACCTCGGGGAATCTCTCGTAGGTGGCGGGGGAAAGTGGCTGGGGTAGGGGAGGTGTGGGTGCGGTCGGCGTCCGCGCCTCCCGGCAACGCGGAGGCATGCTGCGGTGCCGGATTTGCGGGGGCGGCGGCGGCTATGGCGGGCGGGAGGTGCAGCATCGCGAGAGCGAGGGCGAGAGACATGCGAGGGTCCTAAGGGGAAACATTGTATGCTTTGAAGAGATAAATGGCACTGATTTAACTTGCAGCAATAGTTTTACCTCGGCTATGATGGCGGCTAGGTTGGCGGTGACCTTGCTGTTGACAAGCGCGTTCTCCGCCGTGCGCTGGTCGAGGCCGAGCGCCAGCAGCTTCTCCAGCTGCAGGGTCGGGGCCTTATATCCCTTGCCACCGGCGCCCATGACGCAGGGCAGGTCCAGAGCGGGAGGGGCGGGACGAAGCTAGGACCCGGGGCGCTTAATGTGAGAACATTAAAGTAATAGTCAGCTTGTTTCAGCAGATGGCATAAGCATAGTATATAGCTCCGATGAGCAATAGAAATACTAGGATAACAATCGGCTTCACTGACACTCAAAAACAAGTGTCAGGGCTATTTTTTCGATGAATAGGGAGGCCTCTCCCTGGTTCCATTAACTCAGAATGAAACCATACAGCGTTGTCCCCTTACATACCAGCTACTTGTCTCGAGAGGTTGTGTCAGGGCTATTTGATTCATATGCAACCAATGAGACCATTCATAATTCATGTGGTCGATCTATTCGTCTCTATGTATTTCCATAAGTGTATCCATGATTAATTATTTAATTTGCAGGTGGGGAGGCATAGACCGGATACTCCACCCAATAGCAAACAGAGCAATGTAACAACGGCATTCTGCAATCAGGGTGATGAGAATATTATATACTAGGACAATAGATGGAACACCTCCTACAATCCACATGTAAACACGTAGTAATCCAGGCACGAAACAGAAGGGACATCAGGCTTTCAAACCGAACAGGAGGGGGAAGCAGGGGGGTGGCGGCGGAGGCTGGACCCAACCTCGGCGGCGGCGGCGGCGGCGGAGTCGGGGACGGCCGGGTCGACGACGTGCCCTTAGAGACAGAGCGGCCGTGGACTCCGGAAGGTGGGAGGCGCCGGTGCCGCCGTGCCTGAACCTCTTTTTTTTGAAAGGAACACTGATGCATTCCATTACATAAGATTGCTGGACAAATCGCCAGCTACACAGTCATTTACAAAATCTGGAAACTGATCAAGCCAGCACTCAAAAGTGCCTACATTCATGATTGTGCCGTACGCAGAAAGGGTGTGCGCGGCTTGGTTACACGACCTTGAAACATGTTTAATACATACATCAGATAGGCCAATCTGTAATTGAAATTTGATCTCCTTAAACACCACACCTAAGGCACAGAGGTTATAATCTTCAGATGTGATAGCCTGCTTCAGCACCAACGAATCGGTTTCAAAGATTACTCGATCACATCCCAGCTGAATTGCTGCATTTACGGCATGGAACATCGCCAGTGCTTCTGAATGTAGAGGCTCAGTCACATGTTCCAAATTACCTGCTCCCGCTGCCAAAAGCTCGCCTTTGTTGTTCCTTATAGTGAACCCCCAGCCTCCTGAATGAAATTCTTCGTGGAAGGCCCCGTCTATGTTGATCTTCAGGATATCAGCAGGAGGTGGAGCCCACTTTGAGGTACATTTGAGTTTTGCACTGTCTTTTTGCTACATAGAATTGATTGCATTAGCAAGCTGATGATTAATTGAAAAGGAGATTTCATCATTTGTTTTCATAGCATCTCCAGCATTGCATTTATTTCTCTGATGCCACCAAAACCACAAGAGCAAACAAGTTTTTAATTTTTCCTCCTCCTTTAGATTGAGCACTTCCTCCATGAATTTAAAGGAGTCTAGGCAAGCTAAGAGTTGGAGCCTAACATGTTCAAGTTGGGTTTGCCTCCATATGGCCTTCACTCTTTTGCATTTAAGGAAACAATGGCCTCCATCTTCATCTAATCTAGCGCATACAGGGCATCGGGTGTCCACTTCCATACCTCTGCTTCGAAGCTTCATTCGTAGAGGTAGGATGTATGTTGTCACCCGCCATAGAAAGTGTAGTATCTTATTGGGATGAGGAAGCTCCCACAGTCTTCTCCACTTAAAATCACCTTCTTCAGCAGCTGCACTGGAAGAAGATGTTAGACCTGAATGAGACTCACGGTCTCTAGCATCGACTGCTACCTTGTAGGCAGATTTCACAGAGAAAATACCTTTTTTATCGAAGTGCCAAGCGACGACGTCCTCTGCATGTTCCTGAATAGGGATTTGCAGAATTATGGTAGCATCTTCTGGAATAAATGTTTGCTAAACCAGCTGTACATCCCATGTGTTTGTGCTGAAATCAATTAGTTCTGCCACCTTAGTTATGATATTACGTCCTTTTTTCGTGATAACTTTCCTGGTGCTTTCCCTTGGTATCCAAGAATCAGTCCAAATCTTGATATTTTCCCCATCTCCGATCCTCCATATGATGCCTTTTTTCAGTAATTGCAAACCTTTCAATATACTACGCCATACATAGGAGATACCTTTGTTGGGGGTGGCTTCCAATATTGATTTCCCTGGATAATATCTTGCAGATAAGACTTTGGCACATAATGACGTTGGGTTTTGTAGCAGTCTCCATGCCTGTCTAGCTAGCACAGCTAAATTGAATGAGTGCAAGTCCCTAAAGCCTAATCCTCCATCCTTCTTTGGCTTTGAAAGTTTATCCCATGACACCCAGTGTATCTTTTTCTGTTTATCCATTTGGCTCCACCAATAACGCCCTATCATGGAACTCAGATCATCACATAGGGACTTTGTAATGTCAAAGCAAGCCATTGTATACACTGGGATTGCCTGTGCTACTGCTTTTTTTAGTATTTCTTTTCCTGCCTTTGACAACATCTTTTCCTTCCATCCTTGTATCTTCTTCCACACCTTCTCTTTTATATATTCAAATGTTTTTGTTTTTGATTTACCAACATAGGTTGGGAGTCCCAAATATTTTGAGGATAATCCTTCCCTTGATATATGTAACATCTGCCTCACTTCCTCTTTATGCCATGGTTTTGTATTCTTGCTATAGAGGATTGATGATTTGTCTTTGTTGATCATCTGTCCTGAACAAGCTTCATATGTCTCCAGAATGTGATTCACTTCTTGGGCATTTCTAGCATTCGCTTCCATCAAAAGTAACGAGTCGTCGGCAAACAGGAGATGGCTGATGCTAGGTGCTCCATTGCATATTTTGACTCCCTTTAGTCTTCCACTTTGTTCAGCAGCATATAGCATGGACGAGAAACCTTCAGCACATAGTAAGAAAAGATAAGGGGATAGGGGGTCCCCCTGCCTCAATCCTCTTTGTGGAATTATTATGTCTGTAACATCCTTGTTTACCTTAATTTGGTATCTTACAGTGGTGATTCATTTCATTATTAATTCAATCCAGCCACTATCAAATCCGAGTTTATGCATGATATCCTTCAAGAAACTCCACTCTACACGGTCGTAAGCCTTACTCATGTCTAGCTTGACTGCTGCATAGCCCACCAATCCCTTTCTCTTTCTCTGCAGGAAATGTGTTAATTCATATGCCAAGAGGATGTTACCTGATATTAGTCGTCCTGGTACAAAGGCACTTTGGTTTGGCGATATTATGTCTGGAAGAATTAACTTTAGGCGGTTGGTAATTACCTTGGATACTAGCTTATATGTCACGTTGCATAGGCTTATGGGTCGCAGGTCTTTGATCTTCTCTGGCTTGGCATTTTTTGGAATAAGCACCACTAATGTGTCATTCCAGTTTTCTGGTATTTGTCCTCCTCTTAGAACATTGAGGACTTCTTTTGTAACCTGCTCGCCCACCATATGCCAGAAACGTTTAAAGAAAACTGCTGGCATCCTGTCTGGACCAGGGGCTTTTAGATCACTGATATCATTTAGAGCAGCTTTCACTTCTTCCTCTGAATAATCTTCACATAATATTTCATTCATTTCTGCAGTTATCTTCAGATGGACAGATTGCAGAACAACCCCATTGCTTTGGCTTGCCGTAGAGGATAAAATGATGAAGAAGTAGTCTGCTATATGCTCCTTTAGAGACTCGTTTCCCTCAATCCAGTGGCCATCCTCTATCTTCAGTCTCTTCAGTGTGTTCTTTTTCTTCCTTTCTGATGCAAATGCGTGGAAAAAAGCTGTATTTTTATCCCTTGACTGAAGCCACTTGACGTGAGCCCGTTGGCGCCAAAAAGTATCCCATTGGTGTTCCAGCCTATCTAGCTTATCTCTCAGGAAGTGCTCTCTAGCTATGGATTGTTGATTGATTTCTTGTCTTCTCACCTTTTCCAGATCCTTCTTTAGTTCCTTTATTCTTTTCGGAAGGTCGCCCAAGACATTAGAGTCCCAATCTTGGAGGTCATGAGCCACTGCTTTTAATAGTTGTGAGATGCTTCGGCCTCCTCCAAGTGAAACTGATGTCCAAGCATCGTTTACAATTTTCTCACATTCTTCCTCCTGTAGCCACTTGGCTTCAAATCTGAAACTGTGTGCATTATTTGCCCTTGTTGCTGCATTGCTTGATTTTTCCACAAATACAGTAACCGGCCTATGATCAGAATGACAAGGATCTCCATTTAGGACCTTATACTCAGGAAACCTCATGCACCAGCTTCTTGACGCCACCGCTCGGTCTAGCCTTTCCTTAATATAATTGGCTGCTGTATGGCTATGGTTGCGCCAGGTATATCTATCACCAATATATCCTAAGTCTCGCAACCCACAGTCATCTAGTGCTGCTCTAAAGTTCTCCATTTGGTTATGTGCTCGGGGTGGCCCTCCTCTTTTTTCATGACTATATAAGATTTCATTAAAGTCACCTGCGCACAACCATGGGAGGTTTAGTTGTTGACGAAGAATCCTCATAAGTTTCCATGTTTTCCACTTTCTATCCCTTGCGGGTTCTCCATAAACACCAGTAAACCGCCATCTGAAACCGTCACTTTCCACCACTTCGACATCAATATGATATCTTGAATAATTGTGCAGCTCAATGTTTATTCCCTTCTTCCACATCAAGGCCAGGCCACCGCTTTTTCCATCACAATCCCTAATCACCATATTACTCATGCCAAGTATCCATTTGAATCTTTCCATCCTCCTTCCATCCAATTTTGTCTCCGAGAGAAAGAGGATGTCGGGGTTCTGAAAGTGCGTTATATCGACTAGAGGGGGGGTGAAGAGGCGATTTTTATGAAAGTCTTCAAAACGTGGAAGTTATGAAGACAAACAGTAGAGATATGCCTATTACTATGCAGCGGAAGGTAGACTACACTAGGCAAGCCATGGTCAAGTATCAACAGAGTGAAAGCACAGTGACAAATAGCTGTAGTGTAATAAGGATCAGGTAGGAAGATGTTATGAAGCCAAACAGATCATTCACTCACGTTGTGAGGACAAAAGATAGAACAGACATGCAATGACTTCACAATGAGTAATCAGTAAGTAAAAGGAAGTGAAGACGAAACCAGTGACTCGTTGAAGACAATGATGTGTTGGACCAGTTCCAGTTGCTGTGACAACTGTACATCTGGTTGGAGCGGCTAGGTATTTAAACCTTAGGACACACAGTCCCGGACACCCAGTCCTGAACGCGCAGCTCAGAACACCAAGTCCTCACCGTATTCTCCTTGAGCTAAGGTCACATAGTCCTCGCCCAATCACTCTGGTAAGTCTTCAAGGTAGACTCCCAAACCTTCACAGACTTCGTTCACTGGCAATCCACAATGTCTCTTGGATGCTCTGAACGCGACGCCTAACCGTCTGGAGGATGCACAGTCCTCAAGTGTAGTAAGTCTTCAGATCACACAGACAAGAAGACTTAAGTGATGCCCAATTCTCTCAGGCTCTGGTGGTTAGGGCTTTATCCTCGCAAGGAATTCTCTCTCAAAGGCTTCGAGGTGGGTTGCTCTCAAACGACAAAAGCCGTACTCTCAATCTGAGCAGCCAACCGTTTATGGTTGTAGGGGGTGGGCTATTTATAGCCACTTGGCAACCCGACCTGATTTGTCCAAAATGACCCTGGGTCACTAAGGAACTGACACGTGTCTCAACGGTCAGATTTCAAACTCTCATGGCAACTTTACTTGGGCTACAAGCAAAGCTGACTTGTCCGGCTCTGGACAAGATTCGCTCTCATTGTCTTCACTCGAAGACATAGGTTTTTGGTTTAGGCATCACTTCAGTCATTCTGACTGGTTCTCCTGGACCCCACTTAACAGTACGGTGGTTCCTATGACTCAACACAAAAGAAAAAGAACTACGAAAGATCTAAGTCTTCGAGCTCCATAGGCTTCATATCGTGTCTTCTTTTGTCATAGTCTTCAATGTGAATATCTTCATATACCACCTTTGACTTCAATGTCTTCATACATTTTTAGGGGTCATCTCTGGTAGTAAAACAGAATCAATGAGGGACTTCTACATGTGTTATCCTGCAATTCTCACAAACACATTAGTCCCTCAACTAGGTTTGTCGTCAATACTCCAAAACCAACTAGGGGTGGCACTAGATGCACTTACAATCTCCCCCTTTTTGGTGATTGATGACAAACTAGTTGAAGTTTTCAACGGGGAATATAGTCTGTGAAATTGTAAAGGATAAGGAATTGTCTTCATAAGTTGCAAGGGCTCCCCCTGAAGATGT
Organism: Triticum aestivum; assembly: GCF_018294505.1. Taxonomy (NCBI): domain Eukaryota; kingdom Viridiplantae; phylum Streptophyta; class Magnoliopsida; order Poales; family Poaceae; genus Triticum; species Triticum aestivum. Next base: position 684,420,851 of record NC_057812.1, on the reverse strand, counting down.
GCATATAAGTTAATTTGCTTTTGGAATGCAAATGCACATGGCAGGTTGTACTTGTGGAGATCCACTTCAGCTTATGATGACAATCCACTATGCATGTGAAAGTATATGAAGATAATGACATGCATAATGGAAAATGGACGTCTGCAGAATGAGATAAGTGCGGAATTTATCGTCGCACATGCGGAATTTATCTTCGCAAAACAGGGTGGCAAACAAGTAGCAGACGACCATCTGGTTTAAGTGTTACAACTCATAAGAACCAAATGTAGCAAAAACGAGAGTTGTAAGCACGAAGCAAAATATAAGGCACCCGCCCATATGAACCCGCTTGAAGACTATTAATCTCATATGATTCTCCCCCTTTTGTCAGTAATGACCAAAAAGGTTTGAAGACATAGAGCCTCTACTCGTTCCCATGAGGAGTAGATGAAGTAGCAGGGTTGTTGATGTTGTTTGGCGGTGCAGAAGAGCTTGGAGGTGCTGAAGCAGATGGTGGTGAAGTAGCATCGTCTTCTTCCTCAATGATTCTGGCAGTGACTGTGGCAGCAGAGGAAGAAAACTCAGAGTCTTCAAGAGATGGAGTCCCCAGCAGCACAGCTCTTCGAGGAGGTGTGGAGTCAAATTTGAGTCTCTTAGTGAAGCCATCCTCTTGAAGATCAGCTTCAGAAAGCATCATCGTTAGCCCTTTCCATGTGCGGCGACAGGTTTCATGGGCAACGAAAGCGTTCTTGGTGGCAAGATTTAGAGTGCGATTAACATCCACCAAGAGGCTTTTCATCTGACGCTTCAGCTAGTCATGATGCCTATCTTGTTTCTGATGAAGGGCCACAAGAAGCTCTCGGTTGTTGAGAACGCGAGTGCGCTTCTTGGGTCTTGAAGCAGTGGCACTGTCAGTGGCTTCAGTTGAAGCAGGGTGTGGTGCACGTGTAGTGCCAGCCAAAGGATACACCCGAGAAACTGCTTCACCGCCTTCAACATTTTAAGTGAAGCTCTGATGTTCTGCATTCTGAAGACTTAGAGGTTGCTTGCCAGGCTCAGAATATATGGCTTCAGTTGACATGTCCATGTCAGACAGGAAGATCCGATGGTTGCGGGCTGAGGGCTGATACTTGATGGCGGAGTGTAGCTTGATCAGCCGCATGACCCAAGGGGCGTAGAATTTCAAACCAAGCAGATCCATGCCTGATGCAGCAAGTTGGCGTATGAAGAAGTCCTGTGCATTGAAGCATTTGCCATGAAGTATGTTGAAGACTAAAGTCTTCATTGCCCCCTGAAGCTTGGCATTTGGAGAGTGCCCTTTGATAGGCCAGAGAGTCCGCCGGATGATGTGATAGATGGTTCTGGGCAGGTACTCAAGGTCTTCAACAAAGAACTCTGTGGGATACGCAGCATCTGGGGGCAATGGCTTCATCATGCTGAGCATTTGGCTCATATTAGGTTCTGGCCGCTGAAAGATGCTCTCAATAGCTTCAGCATGCAGTTGACAGCCTTGCTCAAACAGATCACCTGGAGTGGGCAAGCCAGTGAGCTCAATGATGTCAAATGCATTGGCTTCATGATGGACGTTGCCAGTCATCCACTCCAGGATCCAAGTCTTCGGATCTCTACTGTATCCTTTGATGTGAAGGGTGGCATAGAATTGTAGCAGCAGCTCTTCATTCCAATGCTCTTCATCAGTGACAAACTGCGGCAGACCCACTTGCTTGAAGCAATCCAACGCTTCTTCTAGACAGGGCAGACCAGCTATAGCTTCAACGTCAAGGCGCTTGTGTGGAAAGATGCGACCTTGGTTGTAAAGAATGCAAGAGTAGTAGCTTCGCTGAGGATAGCTCCAGAACCGATCAGATGATATCCTTTCTCTTGAGTAGGGGTTCTTGGAGCTATCGAAGAACGTGTTGTCTGCCCTGAAGCCATTGATGTTGAAGAAGCCAGGTGCTGATGCAGGACCTGGAAACCTTGGCAGTCTGGGAATTGGCTTCTGGACCTGAGGCCTGTGCTCAACATGATAGTTGAATTGGGGACCTGCAGCAGACTCAGGAACAGAAGCTGTGGGTTCAGTGGCTTCACTATCTTCTGAAGCTTTTGCTGGGGAGGGCTCCACATTAGCTTCGTTGTTGGTTGTGGCAGCCTCAAGATTTTCATCCTCCGCTTGACTAGCTGGAGGGTCGGTCACAAGCATGTTCTCCTGGAGAACTGCTTCTTGGTGGAGCTGAGGAGTGGGCTCTTGTGGTGCTTCTTCTGCGGCTGATGCAGCCGGAATGTCTTCAGCATAGACTTGAGGCCTTGGACCTTTGCGAAGCCTGCGGAACGCAGACGACGCCTGTGGGGTTGGAGTGGGCTGGGCCTCATAGTCTTCTTCCTCTTGAGGGCGATCCGCCCATGAAGCATCCTGTGCAATTGGTGTCAGTGGACGACCAATGCTGATGAGTTCACTGTGTTCTAACTGAGGAAGGGTTGCATCATCTTCTACATTGTCACAATGACCAATGTCTTCAGTAGCGATGGGATCAGCTGCTGGAATGTCTTCAGCTTCAGGAGCCTCTGTGGAAGCAGGCTCATGAACCGTCAGTTGACGTTTTGCGTCAGGGTGAACCATAGAAATAGGTTCAACTATCAAGGGCTCTGTGGGAGCAGCCCGAGCTTTCTTGATCTTTCGCTTTTTCTGAGTGGGGGCAGAAGGAGAGGCTTCAGAGTGTTTCCTCTTCCTGGCTTCAGCCTCTGTAGTTCTCGTCTTCTTGAGCTCTGAAGCGGTTGACCGGCTCTTTGGCTTCGAGCCAGTCGTTTCACTAGTGGCTTCTCTCAAGAGCATAAGTATTCTACGGTGGGTGAACAAATTACTGTTGAGCAATTGACAGAATTGAGCATAGTTATGAGAATATCTAGGTATGATCATGTATATAGGCATCACATCCGAGACAAGTAGAGCGACTCCTGCCTGCATCTACTACTATGACTCCACTCATCGACCGCTATCCAGCATGCATCTAGAGTATTAAGTTAAAAACAGAGTAACGCCTTAAGCAAGATGACATGATGTAGAGGGATAGTTTCACGCAATATGATAAAAAACCATCTTGTTATCCTCGATGGCAACAATACAATACGTGCCTTGCTGCCCCTTCTGTCACTGGGAAAGGACACCGCAAGATCGAACCCAAAGCTAAGCACTTCTCCCATGGCAAGAACAACCAATCTAGTAGGCCAAACCAAACTGATAATTCGAAGAGACTTGCAAAGATAACCAATCATACATAAAAGAATTCAGAGAAGATTCAAATATTATTCATAGATAGACTGGATCATAAACCCACAATTCATCAGTCTCAACAAACACACCGCAAAAAGAAGGTTACATCGAATAGATCTCCACGAGAGAGGGGGAGAACATTGTATTGAGATCCAAAAAGAGAGAAGAAGCCATCTAGCTACTAACTATGGACCCATAGGTCTGAAGTAAACTACTCACACTTCATCGAAGAGGCTTGGATGATGAGTAGAAGCCCTCCGTGATCGATGCCCCCTCTGGCGGAGCTCCGGAACAGGCCCCAAGATGGGATCTCATGGATAGAGAAAGTTGCGGCGGTGGAATTAGGTTTTTGGCTCCGTATCTGATCGTTTGGGGGTACGTAGGTATATATAGGAGGAAGGAGTACGTCGGTGGAGCTTTGAGGGGCCCACGAGGCAGGGGGAGCACCCTAGGGAGGGGCGCCCTCCACCCTCGTGACCGCCTCGTGGCTTTCTTGACGGAGGGTCCAAGTCTCCTGGGTCTTATCTGATGAGAAAATCGCGTTCCCGAAGGTTTCATCCCATTTGGACTCCGTTTGATATTCTGTTTCTCCGAAACACTGAAATAGGCAAAAAAACAGCAATTCTGGGCTGGGCCTCCGGTTAATAGGTTAGTCCCAAAAATAATATAAAAGTGGAAAATAAAGCCCAATATAGTCCAAAACAGTAGGTAATATAGCATGGAGCAATCAAAAATTATAGATACGTTGGAGACGTATCAATGCCGGATGTGGTTCATCATGTAACAGTCATAACATAGGGTGACACAGAACTAGCTCCAATTCATCAATGTAATGTAGGCATGTATTCCGAATATAGTCATACGTGCTTATGGAAAAGAACTTGCATGACATCTTTTGTCCTACCCTCCCGTGGCAGCGGGGTCCTAATGGAAACTAAGGGATATTAAGGCCTCCTTTTAATAGAGAACCGGAACAAAGCATTAGCACATAGTGAATACATGAACTCCTCAAACTACGGTCATCGCCGGTAAGTATCCCGATTATTGTCACTTCGGGGTTAAAGGATCATAACACATAATAGGTGACTATAGACTTGCAAGATAGGATCAAGAACACTCATATATTGATGAAAACATAATAGGTTCAGATCTGAAATCATGGCACTCGGGCCCTAGTGACAAGCATTAAGCATAGCAAAGTCATAGCAACATCAATCTCAAAACATAGTGGATACTAGGGATCAAACCCTAACAAAACTAACTTGATTACATGATAAATCTCATCCAACCCATCACCGTCCAGCAAGCCTACGATGGAATTACTCACGCACGGCGGTGAGCATCATGAAATTGGTGATGGAGGATGGTTGATGATGACGACGACGATGAATCCCCTTCTTCGGAGCCCCGAACGGACTCCAGATCAGCCCTCCTGAGAGGTTTTAGGGCTTGGCGGCGGCTCCGTATCGTAAAACGCAATGAAATCTTCTCTCCTATTTTTTCTCCCCAAAAGCAGATATATAGAGTTGGAGTTGGAGTTGGGAGGTCTCCAGGGGGCCCACGAGGTAGGGGCGCGCCCTAGGGGGGGCGCCCCCCACCCTCGTGAACAGGGTGTGGGCCCCCTGGTCATCATCTTTGGCGAGGATTATTTCTTATCTATTGTAAGATATTCCGTGGAGTTTTAGGTCATTCTGAGAACTTTTGTTTTCTGCATGTAAAACAACATCATGGCAGTTCTGCTGAAAACAGTGTCAGTCCGGGTTAGTTCCATTCAAATCATACAAGTTAGAGTCCAAAACAAGGGCCAAAGTGTTTGGAAAAGTAGATACGATGGAGACGTATCAAATACATGATCTTAATAATTTTGCATCCTCGTAATATGAGAACATAGTATCCACCACTAGGTTCCTCGCCCATGTATGCGGGTGTAGTCTTGGAAGTTTGATCCCAAGGACTTCTTTTACCGCTGTACAGAACGCCTTAGCATGAGAACAATGGACCAAGGCATGCATCAGATCCTCGTCCATGGCTTTGCAAAGATCACAAAGCGATGTGGTGCGGATATGGCGATAGTGCATGGTAGCATAATTTGGAAGGATGCCCCGAAGCACCCTCCACCAGAAGACCCGAACTCTAGGTAAGACCTTGAGTTTCCACAGAGCAGTCCACAATTGTTTTTCTGACATTGAGGTCTCCACTACCGTCCCTTCCTCTAGAGCATGCAACTCGTCTCGAGTCACCAGAGCACGGTAGGTTGATTTCACAGTGTATTCACTGGATTTTTCAAGAGCCCACGCTAGAACATCTTCTTCACCATTAAATCGAATCAGAATATTGAGTATTGACTCGGCATCAAGTGCAAGAAAATTTCGCCTCACTACCCGAACATCCCAAGTACCAGACTGGTGATCAATTAGTTCAAAGACCCGCTCGATATGATCGGTCCCTTGCCGTCCCATAGGTTTGAGATAGGTGGTGGTAGGAATCCATGTGTCATTCCAAACAGAAATTGGCTCGCCATTGCCTACCCTCTTGATTAGACCTGTTTGCAATGATGTGCGCCCCACTATGATCGCCTTCCATGTTGCCGAAGCAGAAGCTAGAGCATTAGCCTGCATGAAATCTCCATTAGGAAAATATTTTCCTTTGAGAACTCTCGAACAGAGGGTGTCCGGATGGGTTAGGAGCCATCAGCCATGCTTCTCGAGAAGTGCCAGATTGAACTTCTCAAACTCCCGAAAGCCCATGCCGCCATGTACTTTTGGTGTGGACAGCTTCTCCCAAGATATCCAATGCAGAGAACGCCTGTCAATAGAACTACTCCACAAAATTTTTGCCATGGATGATGTGAGCTGCTTGCAGACCTTCTTTGTCAGCCTAAAACAACTCATACTATGGGTGGGAATGGTCCGTGTACCAGATTTCAAAAGTACCTCCCTCCCGGCACACGCTAGGTAGCGTTCTGCCCATCCATGCATACTGTTGCGACTTCTTTCTTCGATGTGCTTGAAAGTGAAGGAAATATGCCCTAGAGGCAATAATAAAGTTATTATTTATTTCCTTATATCATGATAAAAGTTTATTATTCATGCTAGAATTGTATTAACCGGAAACATAATACATGTGTGAATACATAGACAAACAGAGTGTCACTAGTATGCCTCTACTTGACTAGCTCGTTAATCAAAGATGGTTATTTTTCCTAACCATGGACAAAGAGTTGTTATTTGATAACGGGATCACATCATTAGTTGAATGATCTGATTGACATGACCCATTCCATTAGCTTAGCACCCGATCGTTTAGTATGTTGCTATTGCTTTCTTCATGACTTATACATGTTCCTATGACTATGAGATTATGCAACTCCCGTTTGCCAGAGGAACACTTTGTGTGCTACCAAACGTCACAATGTAACTGGGTGATTATAAAGGAGCTCTACAGGTGTCTCCAAAGGTACATGTTGGGTTGGCATATTTCGAGATTAGGATTTGTCACTCCGATTGTCGGAGAGGTATCTCTGGGCCCTCTCGGTAATGCACATCACTTAAGCCTTGCAAGCATTGCAACTAATGAGTTAGTTGCGGGATGATGTATTACAGAACGAGTAAAGAGACTTGCCGATAATGAGATTGAACTAGGTATAGGATACCGACGATCGAATCTTGGGCAAGTAACATACCGATGACAAAGGGAACAACGTATGTTGTTATGCGGTCTGACCGATAAAAGATCTTCGTAGAATATGTAGGAACCAATATGGGCATCCAGGTCCCGCTATTGGTTATTGACCGGAGATGTGTCTCGGTCATGTCTACATTGTTCTCGAACCCGTAGGGTCCGCACGCTTAAGGTTTCGATGACAGTTATATTATGAGTTTATGCGTTTTGATGTGCCGAAGGTTGTTCGGAGTCCCGGATGTGATCACGGACATGACGAGGAGTCTTGAAATGGTCGAGATATAAAGATTGATATATTGGAAGCCTATGTTTGGATATCGGAAGTGTTCCGGGTGAAATCGGGATTTTACAGGATTACCGGGAGGTTACCGGAACCCCCCCGGGAGGTATATGGGCCTTAGTGGGCCTTAGTGGAAGAGAGGAGAGGTGGCCAGAGATGGGCCGCGCGCCCCTCCCCCCTTGGTCCGAATAGGACAAGGAGAGAGGGTCGTCCCCCCTTCCTCCTCTCTCTCCTCTTTCCCCCCTTCCGCGAATCCTATTCCAACTAGGAAAGGGGGGAGTCCTACTCCCGAAGGGAGTAGGACTCCTCCTGGCGCGCCTCCTCTTGGCCGGCCGCCCCCCCCCCCTTTGAACCTTTATATACGAAGGCAAGGGCACCCCTAAGGACACAAGTTGATCCACGTGATCATATTCTTAGCCGTGTGCGGTGCCCCCTTCCACCATAGTCCTCGATAATATTGTAGCGGTGCTTAGGCGAAGCCCTGCGACGGTAGTACATCAAGATCGTCACCACACTGTCGTGCTGATGGAACTCTTCCCCGACACTTTGCTGGATCGGAGTCCGGGGATCGTCATCGAGCTGAACGTGTGCTAGAACTCGGAGGTGCCGTAGTTTCGGTGCTTGATCGGTCGGGCCGTGGAGACGTACGACTACATCAACCAAGTTAACGCTTCCGTTGTCGATCTACAAGGGTATGTAGATCACACTCTCCCCCTCTCGTTGCTATGCATCACCATGATCTTGCGTGTGCGTAGGAAATTTTTTGAAATTACTACGAAACCCAACAGTGGCATCTGAGCCTAGGTTTATATGTTGATGTTATATGCACGAGTAGAACACAAGTGAGTTGTGGGCGATATAAGTCATACTGCTTACCAGCATGTCATACTTTGGTTCGGCGGTATTGTTGGACGAAGCAGCCCGGACTGACATTACGTGTACGCTTACGCGAGACCGGTTCTCCCGGCATGCTTTGCACATAGGTGGCTTGCGGGTGACAGTTTCTCCAACTTTAGTTGAACCGAGTGTGGCTACGCCCGGTCCTTGTGAAGGTTAAAACAGCACCAACTTGACAAACTATCATTGTGGTTTTGATGCGTAGGTAAGATTGGTTCTTGCTTAAGCCCGTAGCAGCCACGTAAAACATGCAACAACAAAGTAGAGGACGTCTAACTTGTTTTTGCAGGGCATGTTGTGATGTGATATGGTCAAGACATGATGCTAAATTTTATTGTATGAGATGATCATGTTTTGTAACCGAGTTATCGGCTACTAGCAGGAGCCATATGGTTGTCGCTTTATTGTATGCAATGCAATCGCGCTGTAATGCTTTACTTTATCACTAAGCGGTAGCGATAGTCGTGGAAGCATAAGATTGGCGAGACAACAACGATGCTACGATGGAGATCAAGGTGTCGCGCCGGTGACGATGGTAATCATGACGGTGCTTCGAAGATGGAGATCACAAGCACAAGATGATGATGGCCATATCATATCACTTATATTGATTGCATGTGATGTTTATCTTTTATGCATCCTATCTTGCTTTGATTGACGGTAGCATTTTAAGATGATCTCTCACTAATTATCAAGAAGTGTTCTCCCTGAGTATGCACCGTTGCGAAAGTTCTTCGTGCTGAGACACCACGTGATGATCGGGTGTGATAGGCTCTACGTTCAAATACAACGGGTGCAAAACAGTTGCACACGCGGAATACTCAGGTTATACTTGACGAGCCAAGCATATACAGATATGGCCTCGGAACACGGAGACCGAAAGGTCGAGCGTGAATCATATAGTAGATATGATCAACATAGTGATGTTCACCAATGAAACTACTCCATCTCACGTGATGATCGGACATGGTTTAGTTGATTTGGATCACGTAATCACTTAGAGGATTAGAGGGATGTCTATCTAAGTGGGAGTTCTTTAAGTAATATGATTAATTGAACCTAAATTTATCATGAACTTAGTACCTGATAGTATCTTGCTTGTTTATGTATGATTGTAGATAAATGGCCCGTGTTGTTGTTCCGTTGAATTTTAATGCGTTCCTTGAGAAAGCAAAGTTGAAAGATGATGGTAGCAATTACACGGACTGGGTCCGTAACTTGAGGATTATCCTCATTGCTACACAGAAGAATTACGTCTTGGAAGCACCGCTGGGTGCCAGGCCTGCTGCTGGAGCAACACCAGATGTTGTGAACGTCTGGCAGAGCAAAGCTGATGACTACTCGATAGTTCAGTGTGCCATGCTTTACGGCTTAGAATCGGGACTTCAACGACATTTTGAACATCATGGAGCATATGAGATGTTCCAGGAGTTGAAGTTAATATTTCAAGCAAATGCCCGGATTGAGAGATATGAAGTATCCAATAAGTTCTATAGCTGCAAGATGGAGGAGAATAGTTCTGTCAGTGAGCATATACTCAAAATGTCTGGGTATAATAATCACTTGATTCAAATGGGAGTTAATCTTCCAGATGATTGCGTCATTGACAGAATTCTCCAATCACTGCCACCAAGCTACAAGAGCTTCGTGATGAACTATAATATGCAAGGGATGAATAAGACTATTCTCGAGCTCTTCGTAATGCTGAAAGCTATGGAGGTAGAAATCAAAAAGGAGCATCAAGTGTTGATGGTCAACAAGACCACTAGTTTCAAGAAAAAGGGCAAAGGGAAGAAGAAGGGGAACTTCAAGAAGAACAGCAAGCAAGTTGCTACTCAAGAGAAGAAACCCAAGTCTGGACCTAAGCCTGAAACTGAGTGCTTCTACTGCAAGCAGACTGGTCACTGGAAGCGGAACTGCCCCAAGTATTTGGCGGATAAGAAGGATGGCAAGGTGAACAAAGGTATATGTGATATACATGTTATTGATGTGTACCTTACTAATGCTCGCAGTAGCACATGGGTATTTGATACTGGTTCTGTTGCTAATATTTGCAACTCGAAACAGGGACTACAAATTAAGCGAAGATTAGCTAAGGACGAGGTGACGATGCGCGTGGGAAACGGTTCCAAAGTCGATGTGATAGCGGTCGGCACGCTACCTCTACATCTACCTTCGGGATTAATATTAGACCTAAATAATTGTTATTTGGTGCCAGCGTTAAGCATGAACATTATATCTGGATCTTGTTTGATGCGAGACGGTTATTCATTTAAATCAGAGAATAATGGTTGTTCTATTTATATGAGTAATATCTTTTATGGTCATGCACCCTTGAAGAGTGGTCTATTCTTATTGAATCTCGATAGTAGTAACACACATATTCATAATGTTGAAGCCAAAAGATGCAGAGTTGATAAAGATAGTGCAACTTATTTATGGCACTGCCGTTTAGGTCATATCGGTGTAAAGCGCATGAAGAAACTCCATACTAATTGACTTTTGGAACCACTTGATTATGAATCACTTGGTACTTGTGAACCGTGCCTCATGAGCAAGATGACTAAAACGCCGTTCTCCGGTACTATGGAGAGAGCAACAGATTTATTGGAAATCATACATACTGATGTATGTGGTCCGATGAATATTGAGGCTCGTGGCGGATATCGTTATTTTCTCACCTTCACATATGACTTAAGCAGATATGGATATATCTACTTAATGAAACATAAGTCTGAAACGTTTGAATAGTTCAAAGAATTTCAGAGTGAAGTTGAAAATCATCGTAACAAGAAAATAAAGTTTCTACGATCTGATCGTGGAGGAGAATATTTGAGTTACGAGTTTGGTGTACATTTGAAACAATGCAGAATAGTTTCGCAACTCACGCCACCCGGAACACCACAGCGTAATGGTGTGTACGAACGTCGTAATCGTACTTTACTAGATATGGTGCGATCTATGATGTCTCTTACTGATTTACCGCTATCGTTTTGGGGTTATGCTTTGGAGACGGCCGCATTCACGTTAAATAGGGCACCATCAAAATCCGTTGAGACGACGCCTTATGAACTATGGTTTGGCAAGAAACCAAAGTTGTTGTTTCTGAAAGTTTGGGGCTGCGATGCTTATGTGAAAAGGCTTCAACCTGATAAGCTCGAACCCAAATCGGAGAAATGTGTCTTCATAGGATATCCAAAGGAGACTGTTGGATACACCTTCTATCACAGATCCGAAGGCAAGACTTTTGTTGCTAAGTTCGGAAACTTTCTGGAGAAGGAGTTTCTCTCGAAAGAAGTGAGTGGGAGGAAAGTAGAACTTGACGAGGTAACTGTACCTGCTCCCTTATTGGAAAGTAGTGCATCACAGAAAACTGTTTCTGTGACACCTACACCAATTAGTGAGGAAGCTAATGATAATGATCATGAAACTTCAGAACAAGATACTACTGAACCTCGTAGATCAACCAGAGTAAGATCCGCGCTAGAGTGGTACGGTAATCCAGTTCTGGAAGTCATGCTACTAGATCATGATGAACCTACGAACTATGAAGAAGCGATGGTAAGCCCAGATTCCGCAAAATGGCTTGAAGCCATGAAATCTGAGATGGGATCCATGTATGAGAACAAAGTGTGGACTTTGGTTGACTTGCCCAATGATCGGCAAGCAATTGAGAATAAATGGATCTTCAAGAAGAAGACTGACGCCGACGGTAATATTACTATCTACAAAGCTCGACTTGTCGCAAAAGGGTTTCGGCAAGTTCAAGGGGTTGACTACGATGAGACCTTCTCACCCGTAGCGATGCTTAAGTCTGTCCGAATCATGTTAGCAATTGGCGCATTTTATGATTATGAAATTTGGCAGATGGATGTCAAAACTGCATTCCTGAATGGATTTCTAGAAGAAGAGTTGTATATGATGCAACCGGAAGGTTTTGTCGATCCAAAGGGAGCTAACAAAGTGTGCAAGCTCCAGCGATCCATTTATGGACTGGTGCAAGCCTCTCGGAGTTGGAATAAACGCTTTGATAGTGTGATCAAAGCATTTGGTTTTATACAGACTTTTGGAGAAGCATGTTTTTGCAAGAAAGTGAGTGGGAGCTCTGTAGCATTTCTGATATTATATGTGGATGACGTATTACTGATTGGAAATGATATAGAATTTCTAGATAGCATAAAGGGATACTTGAATAAGAGTTTTTCAATGAAAGACCTCGGTGAAGCTGCTTACATATTAGGCATAAAGATCTATAGAGATAGATCAAGACGTTTAATTGGACTTTCACAAAGCACATACCTTGACAAGATTTTGAAGAAGTTCAAAATGGATCAAGCAAAGAAAGGGTTCTTGCCTGTGTTACAAGGTGTGAAGTTGAGTCAGACTCAATGCCCGACCACTGCAGAAGATAGAGAGAAAATGAAAGATGTTCCCTATGCTTCAGCCATAGGCTCTATCATGTATGCAATGTTGTGTACCAGACCTGATGTGTGCCTTGCTATAAGTCTAGCAGGGAGGTACCAAAGTAATCCATGAGTGGATCACTGGACATCGGTCAAGAACATCCTGAAGTACCTGAAAAGGACTAAGGATATGTTTCTCGTATATGGAGGTGACAAAGAGCTCATCGTAAACGGTTACGTTGATGCAAGCTTTGACACTGATCCGGACGATTCTAAATCGCAAACCGGATACGTGTTTACATTAAATGGTGGAGCTGTCAGTTGGTGCAGTTCTAAACAGAGCGTCATGGAGGGATCTACGTGTGAAGCGGAATACATAGCTTCTTCGGAAGCAGCGAATGAAGGAGTCTGGATGAAGGAGTTCATATCCGATTAGGTGTCATACCTAGTGCATCGGGTCCAATGAAAATCTTTTGTGACAATACTGGTGCAATTGCCTTGGCGAAGGAATCCAGATTTCACAAGAGAACCAAGCACATCAAGAGACGCTTCAATTCCATCCGGGATCTAGTCCAGGTGGGAGACATAGAGATTTGCAAGATACATACGGATCTGAATGTTGCAGACCCGTTGACTAAGCCTCTTCCACGAGCAAAACATGATCAGCACCAAGGCTCCATGGGTGTTAGAATCATTACTGTGTAATCTAGATTATTGACTCTAGTGCAAGTGGGAGACTGAAGGAAATATTCCCTAGAGGCAATAATAAAGTTATTATTTATTTCCTTATATCATGATAAAAGTTTATTATTCATGCTAGAATTGTATTAACCGGAAACATAATACATGTGTGAATACATAGACAAACAGAGTGTCACTAGTATGCCTCTACTTGACTAGCTCGTTAATCAAAGATGGTTATATTTCCTAACCATGGACAAAGAGTTGTTATTTGATTAACGGGATCACATCATTAGTTGAATGATCTAATTGACATGACCCATTCCATTAGCTTAGCACCCGATCGTTTAGTATGTTGCTATTGCTTTCTTCATGACTTATATATGTTCCTATGACTATGAGATTATGCAACTCCCGTTTGCCAGAGGAACACTTTGTGTGCTACCAAATGTCACAACGTAACTGGGTGATTATAAAGGAGCTCTACAGGTGTCTCCAAAGGTACATGTTGGGTTGGCATATTTCGAGATTAGGATTTGTCACTCCGATTGTCGGAGAGGTATCTCTGGGCCCTCTCGGTAATGCACATCACTTAAGCCTTGCAAGCATTGCAACTAATGAGTTAGTTGCGGGATGATGTATTACAGAATGAGTAAAGAGACTTGCCGGTAACGATATTGAACTAGGTATAGGATACCGACGATCGAATCTCGGGCAAGTAACATACCGATGACAAAGGGAACAACGTATGTTGTAAAGCGGTCTGACCGATAAAAGATCTTCGTAGAATATGTAGGAACCAATATGGGCATCCAGGTCCCGCTATTGTTTATTGACCAGAGACGCTCTCGGTCATGTATACATTGTTCTCGAACCCGTAGGGTCCGCACGCTTAAGGTTTCGATGACAGTTATATTATGGGTTTATGCGTTTTGATGTACCGAAGGTTGTTCGGAGTCCCGGATGTGATCACGGACATGACGAGGAGTCTTAAAATGGTCGAGACATAAAGATTGATATATTGGAAGCCTATGTTTGGATATCGGAAGTGTTCCGGGTGAAATCGGGATTTTACCGGATTACCGGGAGGTTACC
>NC_057812.1:684405243-684406557 GCF_018294505.1 Triticum aestivum | reverse complement strand
GGCAAGGGGCACCCCTAAGGACACAAGTTGATCCACGTGATCATATTCTTAGCCGTGTGCGGTGCCCCCTTCCACCATAGTCCTCGATAATATTGTAGCGGTGCTTAGACGAAGCCCTGCGACGGTAGTACATCAAGATTGTCACCACGCCGTCGTGCTGACGGAACTCTTCCCCGACACTTTGCTGGATCGGAGTCTAGGGATCGTCATCGAGCTGAACGTGTGCTAGAACTCGAAGGTGCCGTAGTTTCGGTGCTTGATCGGTCGGGCCGTGGAGACGTACGACTACATCAACCAAGTTAACGCTTCCGTTGTCGATCTACAAGGGTACGTAGATCACACTCTCCCCCTCTCATTGCTATGCATCACCATGATCTTGCGTGTGCGTAGGAAATTTTTTGAAATTACTATGAAACCCAACAGAAAGAACCACTAGTGATGCGCCCCACTGCTGTCGGTGCGCCCAAATAACGTTCCGTGAAAGCTTCAAGAGAAATGCCCAACTCCTGTTTCAATGCCTCACGAACCGGCGTAGTTGTTTTTGGACTGAAGTAGATAGAGTTTTTGTCCTTATTCATAGCTTGTCCCAAGCAGTCCAAGTATATCCGAAGAATATCATTCAGTCTGCGCGCACTCTCCAAATGAGCACCAAGAAAAATGAGACTGTCATCTACAAACAGCGGGTGGTTCACCCAAGGTGAGTTCACACTCACACGTTGTAACATCCCCAGCATCACACTACAGTAATCTCCCCCTAATGAAGGTCATGTCATCATGATCATCATCCCAAAATGCCACTTGTCCAAAATATGCTTCAAATTCAAATTGCATGTCAAATATTTGCTTCTTCTTTCATGCAAATAAAATAGTTCATCCTATGGACAATAATCCCTAGATATTTTTCATGTTGAAACCAACATTTTTGGAATTCCCAAATAGCCCATGGGAATTTATTGTCTGGTCGAGCAGTATTTAAGATGTCCTTTTAAATTTCTAAAATTGATTAGACAACTCCTTTGGACCCCAAACTTTCTGTTCCATCTCAAGGTATTGTGTTAGTTTTATGTGCCAAGTTTTGTTCAAAAAAAAACTCATTTGGTACTAAAAGAAAAATGCAAACAAGGCAAATAACAGAAAAGAAAAGGAAAAAGGGAAAAGGAAAAGAGAGGCCCCCCTACCCACTGGCTTTAGCCCACCCTAGCAAGCCGGCCCACCTCCCCCCGGTCGCCTCCTTCCTCTCTGTTCCCCCGACCGAGCCACTACAGGGGCTCGTCCCCGCCGGATCACTTCGCCGATGATGCCCCGAGGGGATAA